>NW_012107585.1:2383122-2384965 GCF_000951045.1 Mandrillus leucophaeus
AAGTGAGGAAGGAAGGAGGTGGGTCGATTTAAGAGATATTTACAAGATTGAGTCAACAAGATTTGGTGACTAATTGGATACAGAAGCTAACAGAGAAGGAGGTGTATGCAGTGGCCTCCCAGCTCCTGGCTTCCACTAGTAGAAGGAGTGTGAAGGATTTCCTGAGAGAGGGAAACCTGAAAAATGGGGTGAAAGGGCTGGATGCCTGTAATCCCAGCACTTTGGAAGGCTGAGGCAAGAGGATTGTTTGAGGCCAGGAGTTCAAGACCAGCCTGAGCAACACAGTGAGACCCCCATCTCTACAAAAAAAAAAAAAAAGAAAAAGAAAAAATTAACTACAATCGTGCCACTGCACACCAGCCTGGGTGACAGTGAAACACCCTGTCAAAAAGAAAGAAGGAAGGAAGGATGGATGGATGGAAGGAAGGAAGGGAGGAAGGGAGGAAAATGGTGAAAGAAAGAATAAGAATGAATGAAACTCATTTCATAGAATTGTCTATCATGAGTAGTAATAAGTAATTTAGCTGTGGTCTAGTATATTGCAAGAATCAACATTTCCTAATAACGTCATTTCCATAATTCTGAGAATTCAGCTATAAAAAATAAGCTCAATTTGGCTCAATTCTAAGCTTTGCCATTTACAAGCTATTTGATCTTGGATAAGTCATTTAACATTTTGACTCTCGATTTCCTTTTGTGAAATTGAAACAGTGGTAACAACTAGTTGCCAAGGATTTTGTAATGATTAAGCAAGACGGACACAGCAAAAGGCACTTTGTAAACTGTAAATGTCAACTATAATGACAATGTTGACTGTTTATTTTTCAGGGAAAATCAGTAACTGTTTTCTCCAAATTGCACATCAATGTTAACTTGATGCTCAACCAAATTTCTTCTCTCATGCCTGGCATCCTTGGGTGCTTTCTGGTATAGGGGAGCTGAGTCAAAAGGCTGACAAAAAGTGCTCAGGGAAGAAAAAAGAAGTAAGAATAACTATTTTAAGACAGCAGTAATAATATCTGTTCCCTTCACTCGAAAGTTCCCTTTAAACAGATCCACAGCATCCATACAGGCCTGAATCAGTTACAAATGAATTTCAGTAAAGGGAAAACATGTTAAATAGAAAACACAAACTACAACGGCAGAAATAATTCCATATATGTCAGATATACCAGTAATAACAATAAATGCAATTGGGTCAAACTTTAGTAAAAGATCCAGACTCTTCAATTGTATAAAATGTATTTGCAGTTGCCCTACCTTAGCATGAATGTGTAGACTAGTACCAAGGACAAGAGGGAAAATATTCAGTAAGGCAGGCCTGAGCCTAGTATACATTTGCTGGCCGCTTGAAATTAAAGCACCAAAGGTCTGCTTTCATCTGCACAATATAACTGACTTTCTTCTTAGAATATGTTAGCACCTAGTAAGCATGAAATAAGTATTTGGTGAATAAGTACTTATTAGGTTGAAATATATGAAATTAACAGTTTTGCAAGTGATCAAATTTTTCAATTTCGTATGGTTCAACTTAATATTTTGAACATTTTTATATGTAAACACTTTATTGGAAGATCTCATTTTCATTCTTGCAACACGATATGAACATGACGTGACATTATAATTCCCATTTTATAGATGTTAAAATCGAGGCTCTAAGACATTAAGTCATAGATTATGCAGCTAGCGTCAGTGGTGGGGACTTAAGTCAAGTTTGTCTGAACTCAACGTCTTTGCTTTTCTAACGTTCTAAGTACTGCTATGTATTTTTAGCTCAATTCTACAATTTTAGTAATTGAAAGTTGAAAGAGATGCTAGGGATTTTCTACTCTAGTTCACAACA
>NW_012107585.1:2387300-2401725 GCF_000951045.1 Mandrillus leucophaeus
AGGCTCTGGTCAGATTCTATCAAAGACAGCCCATAAGTATACAAATGAGTTGCATTTGGTTCATACGGTTAATTTTTTTCCCCCCAAATTTGTTACCACCATTTAAAAACTAGAGGTTTCAGGCTGGGCATGGTGGCTCACACCTGTAATCCCAGCACTTTGGGAGGCCGAGGAAGGTGGATCACTTGAGGTCAGAAGTTGAAGACCAGCCTGGCCAAGATGGCAAAACCTGTCTCTACTAAAAATACAAAAATTAGCTGGATGTGGTGGTGCATGCCTGTAGTCCCAGCTGGTTGGGGGTCTGAGGCAGGAGAATTGCTTGAACCTGGGAGGCAGAGGTTGCAGTGAGCCGAGATCACGCCACTGCACTCCAGACTGGGTGAAAGAGAGTGTGATCCTGTCTCAAAAAAAGGAAACAAACAAACAAACAAACAAACAAAAAAACTGGAGGTTTCACCAAAGATAAAAATCTCTGGCTTTCTCGGAACTGTGGAAGATACATTAATACTGGGCTTGAGTTCCTGAGCACACTCCAAACAGCTGGAGTAGGTGGCGGCACCCCCTATAGGTGGGGCACGAGCTCTCTGGTTCCCCTGCACCAACCTGTGGCCCCCATCATTCGTTTCTTGCCAATAAGTATTTGACTATAGACCTTTGACTGTGGGACCCCTGCTAGAGAGTGAGTTTTAAAGGGCAACAAGGAAGGTCACCTTCAGAAGCTACTCAATGAAGGGACATGGTGTGCTCAGTGATTTGGGTCTTGTCCTAGGTGGCCCCAGTCGATCCAGGTGTTCGATGGGATCCCCACCTCCACAGGAGATCACAGCATCCACCCCAGATTGTGCCCTGGCGCTGATGCTCAACCCTGACCTTGTTCTCCCTGGGTTAAATCTACTGAGAGTGACGCAGCACTTTGCACGATCATCATCTTTATGTCTATATCTGTTTCTTCTTTCATCTTGGGCGTGCACCAAAGCCCTTCCTGGAGTGACACCTTTCTATCTAAATTGGAGATTTTCTTTTGATGTCAAACCAGTCCTTGCGTACTCATTCTAACAGGAGCTGAGTGGAACGCAACTTCCTTCCTCCATTCCGAAGGAAGATTCAGTCCTAGATCCTCTACAGTTTTTTTTAGTGACTCTACCTGGGGGTTACCTGAACTGGCTTGGTCTTTATCTCGTGCTGCACCCGCACACCTGGGAAGCCCCTGGAGGACACCCTACCTCGGCACCACGGGACACATCACCAGCTGAGTTAGCTTCACTGAACAGAGCTCTGCAAATATCCCCCGAAATCAAATCACAGAAGAGAACGGCGTCACTTTCAACAGTCTATAAGCTGATGTCGCAGAGGTTGGAAGGAAGGATTATAGGGAAATGTCATGGTTTAAGATCACAGGCACGGGATTCAAATCCCGATTCTGCCATTTACTGACGTGTGACTTGGTCAAGGGCTTCGGCATCTTGGTGCCTCTGTTTCTTCATCTATAAAATGGAGAAAAACAATAGTCCTGAATCTACTTTGCAGGGCTCTTTTGAGGATTCCATGAGGTAACGTCATGTTTCCCATGCTGCTCTTACCAACATCATATCTTTGCATCATACCCATGTCTCACCTATGCAATTATTTATTTAATATTTTCCCTTACAATGAACTCACTTCCTATCTTTCTTACTATAGCCTCATCCCAAAAGCTAAAATCCACGAAATCATGGTATAAATTTGCTAGCTGCTTTTTTTCTATGATCTATCAAAACAAATATTCAATGAGTAATTTTTTTTTTTTAAATGGTGCCTTGATCTAATCATGAAAACACGTGGAACAAACTCACACGAAGTGGCACTGTAACTGACCAGTCATCTTCAAAAGTGTCAAGTCCACGGGAGACAAGGAAAGACTGACAAACTGTCACAGATCAGAGGAGGCAGACAGAAATCAGCACCGAAAGCAATGTGGGATCCTGGAACAGACACAGCACAGCAGCGGAGAAAGTGGTGCAATTCGAACAGGGTCTATCGTTTAGTTAATATCACGCCATTGTCAATCTTCTGTTCTTGATAATTAGACTATGGTTATGTATGATATTAACATTGGGGAAACTAGGTCAGGGTATAAAGAAGCTCGTACCATATTGCAACTTTTCGGTGAATCTAAAATTACTTCAAAATAAAAGTTTTTTAAAAAATGAGTATCAGTAAAGTGGTTGCTCCCCCTTTCCCCTCTCCTTGCCCCCTGGCAACCACTAATCTGCTTTCTGCCTCCATGGATTTGTCTATTCTGGATACTGCATATAAATGAAATCCTACAAGATGAGGCTTTTTGTGTCTGGTTTCTTTCACTCAGCATCACGCTTTTGAGGTTCATCCATGTTACAGCACAGATCAGCACTTCATTCCTTTCAGTGGATGAGTAATATTCCATCACATAGATGGATAAGCCGCTTTTAGTTTATCCACTTGTCCACTGACAGACATTTGGGTTGTTTCCATCCTTTGGCTATTGTGAATAGTGCTACGAACACACATGGAAAAGTTTTTGTTTGAATACTTGTTTTCAATTCTTAAGAAGTACAAGGTTCCCTTGTGGGGTAATGGAGATGTTTTGGAACTAGACAGAGGCAATGATCACACAACACTGGGAATGTACTAAATGCTACTTTAAAATGGTTAATTTTATGTTACGTGAATTTTACCTCAATGAAATAAAACAATAAAAAATGGGTCCCGCCAGTGGAGTAACCACCATATTTTGCAAACCTGTGATTATACAGGCCCGGGGCTTAGCATGGTACCTAGTCTGTAGCACGTACATGAAGAACATTGGCTGGTGTTATTACTTATCATTTTGAGACTGGGTCTTGTTGTATTGCCCAGGCTAGAGTGCAGTGGTGCGATTATAGCTAGTTGCCATCTTGAACTCCGGGGCTCAAGGATCCTCCTGCCTCAGCCTTCTGAATAGCTGGGACTACAGGCATAAGCCACCACACTTGGTTAATTTTTTATTTTTTTGTAGAGATGGGGTCTTGCTATGTTGCCTAGGCTGGCCTCGAACTCGTGAGCTCAAGCGATCCTCCCTCCTCGACCTCCCAAAGTGCTGGGTTTACAGACGTGAGCCACTGTGCCTGGCTGGCTGGTGTTATTATCATTGCCAGAGACACACAGACTCTCAGCTCCCACTTCAGAGTTTTTTCTACAGCATCATTGTCATTTCCACCAAGAAAGTTTCTCCAAGTTTAATCTACAACTCTCCTTGAAAGTCAGCAGTAAAATCTCAGGATTCCTGAGATGCTATCATTAGAAAACCTTGCTTTGAAATCTAAGAACCTTTCGCACTTTGATAAGACTTGCATGCCTGGCTGGCAGGGCACAGCACGCCATTGTCACGGGACGATGTGTGATGTGCTCAGGGACAATGCAGAGTGGGCATTCAACAGGCACTTGTTACCTGTTGACTGTACACCAAAACCATTTCAACAGATTAGTCAATGAGCCACACCTCCTCAATTAACTGGGTGCTTTATTTAGGAATCCACCCTACAATTTGCAGGCTAAGTTGCAATGCCCTGGCACTGTTCACTTGATTTTACAGTACCCACTCTCATTTTCTCAAAGTACCTTGGGTGTTTGAAATGAAAGCAAATGCCTGATTTATTTTGAGGATTTCATAAGGACCCTACGGAAAACTGAAGACACACTACCATGTCCCGGATCCGGGAAGCAAAATGGAGACATTCCAGAACGTCCCAACTCAGGGAAACTTCTTTTTGCTCAGAGCTGATGAACCGGGATTGGTCTTACTCACCATTATTGGTGAGCTCTTCCTCTTTCCCCCCATCTGTGCTAGTTGTGCTCCATCCTTTGCCCCTAGATTCATTCTCCAAACTTATCTGGGCTTCCGAAGAGACTGACCTCTATGGACATCAAAAGGTCTCTTGGCCGGGCGCGGTGGCTCAAGCCTGTAATCCCAGCACTTTGGGAGACTGAGGCTGGTGGATCATGAGGTCGGGAGATCGAGACCATCCTGGCTAACACGGTGAAATTCCATCTCTACTAAACATACAAAAAAATTAGCCAGGTGTGGTGGCGGGCGCCTATAGTCCCAGCTACTCCGGATGCTGAGGCAGGAGAATGGCATGAACCCGGGAGGCAGAGCTTGCAGTGAGCTGATATCATGCCACTGCACTCCAGCCCGGACGACCAAGCGAGACTCTGTCTCAAAAAAAAAAAAAAAAAGAAAGAAAGAAAGTCTCTTGCTCTCTGGCATCTGATTGGGTTTGGCCAGTGGGACGTGGAGACAGGAGATGAGGGAGAAGCAGAGAGAGGCCAGGGTATTTCCTTCTCTGCTCTCTCCCTCTCTTAGTGCTGTAGTCTGGCAGGGTCTGCATTCCCTTCTGAGTATAGCTTCTACAGGGACCCTTCCCTTCGCCAGCACCCCCGCTCCATTCCACGACCCAAAGGGCTTCAGTAACACTGTTGCTTCCCCCTGTTCCTTCAGGCCTGGAGTGGCAACTGCTGCCCTGGTTGCTAGTCCCTGAGTACTTCAGCACTCTCTTGTTGGTGCCTTAACCTGTGTCCATAAGCTGCTCCTTAATTAAATTATCTTGGAAGTCCCAGCTGCAGCTGCCTTCTGTTTCCTGCTTAGACTCTGACTGACAAATCTTCACCTCCATTGCCCCTTGGGTCGAGGGATGAGGAATATCAGAAGGAACATGGATAGTCAAGGGCGTGACATGTCTAAGCCAAGTCATCCTAATCACCAACCTCATCCTTACCGAGAAACTGATGGAGGAGCCTGCATGTGCCAAGCATTTAATGGCCTCAGTAATGCAGTGAAGTGGAATTATTCCTGTGTTTACAGAAGAGGAAAATGAGATTTACAGAGAGATTAAATAACTTGCCAAGGTTACAGAGTGAATCAATGGCAGTGGTTGGATTTGAACCCAGCTTTGATGGGCTTCAGAATCCTGCCTCTTCTCCATCACCCAGAAGTGTTCAAGAACCTGCTGGGCATGGTAACTCACAGCTGTAATCCCAGTACTTTGGGAGGCCCAGGCAGGCAGATTGCTTGAGCCCAGGAATTTGAAATCAGCCTGGGCAATGTGGTGAGACTCCATCTCTACAAAAAATACAAAAAATTAGCCAGGTGTGGTGGTACACACCTGTAGTCCCAGCTACTCAGGAGGCTGAGGTGGGAGGATCACCTGAGCCAGGAAAGTTGAGGTTGCAGTGGGCTGTCATCATGACACAGCACTCCAACCTGGGCGACAGAGTAAGACCCTGTCACAGAAATAAATAAATAAATAAATAAATAAATAAATAAATAAATAAATAAATAAGTATTCAAGAGCTGATGTCTGGAGGTGAGAAGCGTGGGCCTGGGAGAAAGCTCACTATCACTGAGAAGGAGGTCAGAGCTTCAGTTTTGCACAACCCTCTCAAGCTCAAGTGCATTCAGTCCATGAACAAACCTCAAGCTCATTTCTCAGTCCCTCAAGAGGCCCTGAGCCTGTTCTGTTGCTGACAGAGGGAACTGTCGCCTGCTCACTGCTCAATGCCCCTGATGTAATGAGCACCGCCAAAGAGGGCTCGATTGGGATGCTAAACAGCCGTAAATGACATTGTCACCAGCCTTCATAAAGCATGGTGACTCACAGCCCTAATTAAAATGCTGAGGGAAAAATGTAAAGAGAAACTGCCATGAAAAACAGTGACATTCTGCTAAACTGCAGGATTATTGCTTCCAGGAAAGAAGAGGGAGAGAGAGAGAGATGTGTGTGTTCATGTGTGCGTATATGCGTGTGCACATGTATTCATGTGTGGGAGGTGAGGGGATAGAAACGAGATGGCTAAATATTATTCTCCTAAGAAACTTGGAAAAATTTAACAAGGAGGAAAGTTGAAAGCCATTCTTGGCTCCCAACTTTTTTATGATAAAGTGTTTAAAGAGAAAATGTAAAAGAATGTTGTAAAAAGACCCAAAAGCTTTCAACTTAATTCAACAGCTATTAGCATTTTCATATTTACCTACTTGTCTTTCTCTATCAGTCATCTATCTATCTATCTATCCATCCATCCACACACCTACCTACCTACTTACCTATCTACCTACCTATCCATTCGTCCATCCATTCACATACCTATCTATCTACCTACGTACGTACCTATCATCTGTCTATGCATCTATCTACCTACCAATCTATCTACCTACCTATCTATCACCTGTTATCTATCTATTCATCTATCTACCTATGTATTTATCAATCATCTATCTACCTACTTATTATCTATCCTCTAGCTATTGTCTGTCTATCTATCTATCTATCTATCTATCTATCTATCTATCTATCTATCTATCTACCCAGCTCTCCATCTATTATCTATCTACCTACCTACTTACCTACCTTTAAAATGAACCATTTTAAAATAAGTTGCAGAATCATAATGTCTCGGCTCTAAATTCTTAAGCACATATGCCTTCAGCATAGAGACAGACTCCCACAAAACCCAAAGTACCATTATTACACCTAAGAAAATTAACTATATACTGTACTTGCACAACTTCACCAAATACTCAGTTAAGATTGTTTCCTAAACAATGACAACTCAAGTCATAAATCTCATCCCTGTTGGTTAGGAGAGAGAAGCAGACAAGCTGCTTCCCAGTAATAGGTGTCAAGAGTTCTCATGAGGGAAGAGTTTTAGCGTCATGGAGGCTGGCTCCCATTGTCAGGGTCACAAGATGAAGTACATGGTGCACAGTGCTTGACTTACATGTCAGTTTTGAACCAGATAGGCAATCCTGATCATACCATATTGTTTTTTTAAAATAGCCCTCCTCTAAACTAAATCTCCACATTTTGGGCTGGGCTCATGCCTGTAATCCCAGCACTTTGGGACGCCGAGGCAGGAGGATCATTTGAGCCCAGGAGTTCAAGACCAGCCTGGGCAACATGGTGAGAATCCATCTCCATAAAAGCAAAACAAAACAACAATGAAAAAAAAAAAACACAATGAAACAAACAAACAAGCAAACACCAAATCTCTACATTTCATCCAATGTCATCACCCATTTTAGCCAAAAAAAATGTGGCTCTCAATGACTTCTTGCTGTTTCTGAAATTCAACTGCATCCTCAAAAGCCCAGTAAGATATCACTAGTAGGGAGATTCGGAAAGAAATACCATGCTTTCTGAAGGCAAGTCTTGAAGAAGGGACCCCCAAGAAATCCTAGACCTTGACAGCAGCTGGAAGCGAAACAATATTTATCTACATATAGGAGTTTGGCATGTTTGTTAAAAAGATCATCAAAATCAATAAAAATATCAATTCAAGAAACCCATCTAGTCCCATTATTTTATACCATGCCTTGGGAGAAAGAAAGAGGTTTCATTTCAGTGACTACATGATATTAGAGGCAAAATGATAACTGAAGGTATTGCCAGCTAAGACGTAACAAACAAGCACATAGATGCTATCAACTGTGTTCATTACCTGATTTCTGGCACGTGAACATGACTGACTTTCTTTTTTTTTTACTGAATATTCCAGAGCTGATATACTGCTTCAAAAAAATTAAAGAGAAAAATATGCCCAAAATATGTCAGTTGTGATCGAGTACCATTCTGACTTATCCCTGGAGGATACGTTTTTTTATGCTGAAAATTCCTGGAATGACATAGAGCCCAATGTGATCCATGTGGCTGTCTTAGTGACTAAATAGGATGGACTGCCCACATTGTTTACCCCACTACATCTAGTTATTGGTGAGTGGATGCCTGTTTTGGACACCATGAGCCACCTTGAGGGTAGGGACTCTGTCTTCCCTTTCTTTATGCAGAAGCCTCTCTTGTGGGGTCTGGCACAGAGCTGGGAGCTCAGGGTGCGTTTGTTAAATGAAGAAGTGGTTAACTTCACTCTCGTTTATGACAAGAAATACTTTAGCTGGGAAACGACGGCTGTACATGGATACTCTCTGAAGCTGCATAAGCTTTTTGAATTCACAAGATTCCTTCTTCATTTCCAACTGGAAATGGGTTTCAGAAAGGCCCACCTTTTTAATCCTCATGGTAGTAAAATTTAGCTGTGAGGTTTTCAATAAAGAAGAGATTCTTGAGTATTATTTAATGCCAGTGGGCAAATGTTCCCAGCAGAAGCTGAGATGCTTTTCAGGGCACCTCTGAAAACCTGTAGGCTCCTAAAGCATCGTGGATGGTCGAAAAGTAAAGGCTCATCATTCCCAGGAAATCCCAGTCTTAGTAGGAAACAGAACATACAAATCAGAGGTGGGAAATGCCCAGGCTGGAAATGGGAACTTTGCCCCTTGCAAAGGGCTTCTGTATTTTCCACCTGAATAGGGCCACCTTTCTCTTAGGAAATGTCAGCAGAAATCATAAATGCAACTGATGGATGACAATTGGGCCCATGTTGCTCTAGGTAAGGCAGAGGATGTTAAAGCTGTAAAGGTCTTTGAGGGAGGTTAGTCCTGGGGTTATAAACTAAAATGCCTTGAAGGGCCAGACACGTGAATTAAACAATATTGAATGGTGAGGCTGGTGACCTAAAGGAAAAAAAAAAATACTCTTCAAACAAAACCCAACGAAACAATGCCCCCCAATCCAAACAAACAGAAAGCAAAAAAACCCTCTGCCAGACTAAGAACGTATCTGCAGGTCTCTGACGAGAGATGCCCTTTAATTCCAACTCCATTTCACAGATACGAAAACGGAGGCTGAGCAAGAGAAAGGGGCTCAGATTACACCAACTGGCTATCTTAAAAAATTAATTGATGAATTAATTTATTTATTTTCGAGACAGGTTCTGGTTCTGTTACCCAGGATGGAGTGCAACAGCACAATCTTGGCTCACTGCAACCTCCGCCTCCTAGGCTCAAGCTATCCTCCCACCTCAGCCTGCTGAGTAGCTGGGACCACAGGTGCACGCCACCACACCTGGCTAATTATTTTGTAGAGATGGAGTCTCACTCTGTTTCCCAGGCTGGGCTCGAACGCTGAGCTCAAACAATCCTCCTGTCTCAGTCTCCCAAAGTGTTGGGATTACAGGCGTGAGCCACTGCGTCTGGCTGGCTAACTCACTCTTTTTACAATTTCTTTTCTTTGTTATGATCACTGAGATGGGCCCAGTGCTGCTTCCCTTCTAGAGTTACACACACACTATCCCATTAAATCCTCCTAACAACCCCCTGTAGTACTCATAATCTCAGCTGCATGAATGACATGCCAGAGAGTCAGAGATGTTAACTCTCACTCTGAGTCACAGAATCCACAAGTGCCCAAGCTGGCCTCTCGCGTTTCCTAAGATGATTCTCAGTGTGAGGTCCTGCCTTTCAACCTGGCTGCTGCTGGCCCAGTTTGGCACCGGGGACCCCATCCCTGAGAGGGTGCCACAAATCAGGCTATGGGCTTCGATGCCACCTCCTCTGAGAAGTCCTTCCTGATTCCCTCAACCACCTGTCCTGGGTGCTGCCACAGCACCTCATCTCCACCTCTCTTGTAGAAACTTCACGCCAGGTACAGGGCTTGTCTGTTGCTCACCGCTTAGCCAGACTGCAGGCTTCATTAGAGTGGGGCTCACACCACCTTTATCTGGGCACCTGCCCTTGGGGCCCAGCACTGGCCTTGCCATTTAACACGTATCATGACACATATGATAAATGTGCTGACGTCTGCTGCCGAACGGCCCACGGTAACTGCTGTTCATCCTTAGCATCATATGACTGTGCCAAGACCCACGTCCACTATACCCTGTTAACCATACTTGAATTAGAGACTCAGGGGCACTTTCTGTTGATATATCATTTTCATTTAAAAGATTCGAATGGGCTCAATTTTCCAGCATTGCTGGGTGCTGCTCATCATTCTTCTACCTTAAGAACAGGCATGTGAGCAGCACAGACACACTTGCAAAGGCTGGGTGGAAGGCCGAAGGGCTGCTGAAATGAGCTCAAACCAATGGCTTTGGTGAAATCAATGGTAGTTAAACTGGGTTTATTAGCTCTGTGACTACTTCTTTGCAGAAGTTATACCTGATAGGTCACTTATAAAAGGAATTTTTCTAGACCTGGCGTGGTGGCTCACACCTGTAATCCCAGCACTTAAGGATGCCGAAGCAGGCAAATGGCTTGAGCCCAGGAGTTCGAGACTAGCCTGGGCAATGTGACAAAACCCTGTCTCTACCAAAAATAAAAAAATTAGCCAGGTGTGGTGGCACACGCCTATAGTCCCAGCTACTCGAGAGGCTGAGGAGAGATGATCAGTTGAGCCCAGGTGGTCAAAGCTCCAGTGAGCTGTGATCACGCCACTACACTCCAGCCTGGGCAATAGAGAGAGACCTTGTCTCAAAAAAAAAAAAAAAAAAAAGGAATATTCCCTCTGAAAGGGATAGATCAAATAGTGGGGCTAATGTCCAAGATTAGATGGGAACTCAGTGCTGACACCCAGCAAGGTCAAGGTGGGAGGAATTATTTTCAGTCTCCTCTGAGCAGTTGGTCTAATCTAGAATGACAATCAGAAAGATGAAATTAAAGTTCTTTAAACCCCGGCATTTACAGGGCTTGTACCAAAGGAAACATGAAGTTATCATCAGTGAGGATTGGACAGCGAGTCAAGACACTGAAGTTCTATCCCAGCTTTGGCAGTAATGTGCTGTGTGACTTTCATCGAGTCACATGCCTTTCCTGGGCCTCAGTTTCCCAATTTGTACAAGGAGGGTGACAGACAAAAACTGAAGGTATTAGAATCTCCTGGAGCAGCCTTGTTAAAAATATAGATATTTCCAGTCTCCCCCAGGGATGCTGATTTGGTAGATTTAGGGTGGGGTCTGGCATCTTTGCTTTTAACCAGTGACTTGTTGTATTCTGACACTAAAGGCCCACTGGGCTGATGTTTGGCGTTTGCTGGATTAGATGATGTTTAAATGTTATCATATATTAGAACAAGGAAAATGGTCATGTCTATAACTTATGTGGTGTTAACCATAAAAACCCACACTGATCCGTGGCAGGAAACATGCCCCCCTGTTCAAACAATCCAGATTAAAAAGGGTCCTGAAATGCCAAAATCAACTTCTACAAATTCCGGTTTCTTTTTTTTTTTTTTTTTTTTTTTGAGACGGAACTGCACTCTGTCGCCCAGGCTGGAGTGCAGTGGTGTGATCTTGGCTCACTGCAAGCTCCGCCCCCCGGGCTCACGCCATTCTCCTGCCTCAGCCTCCTGAGTAGCTGGGACTACAGGCACCCACCACCACGCCCGGAGAAGTTTTTGTATTTTTAGTGGAGATGGGGTTTCACCGTGTTAGCCAGGATGGTCTCGATCTCCTGACCTCGTGATCTGCCCGCCTCGGCCTCCCAAAGTGCTGGGATTACAGGCATGAGCCACTGCGCCCAGCCTACAAATTCCAGTTTCTAATGGGAAAAAGCCCCAGTTCTCATGAGCACTGATTGTTGCCTGTGGCTCTTAACCACATTCCAAGCCCTGCACAGACCCATAGAACCTGAGTGACAGGCAACACATGAAGTCTTGTCATAAGACACCCCAAAACATCAGCAGACTGTGAGCGCAACAGGCACAGCCAAACCTGTCTGTGCTCACAATATGCAGGCAAATTGACCTCCCAGTCTTCCTGCCTCCTGGGAAATCAGCAACCCTGCCAGCGGGGAAATTTCTGGACAACCGTCTGAGTGGTACCTTGGACAACTCTTTGCATCTTACTCACAGAGACCCGCTGGGAGCAGCCTAACCTGTCACAATACCCCCGCCCTCTCACTCTTCTCCGTGAAGTCCTTCCCCGTGGAATACACAGGCTCCTGGGGACTGGCTTTGGCCATTTGGGAAAAATAAAGAGGAGACAGAAAGGGCAAAAAGCAGGCTGCTCTGAAAGCCACGATGACACTATTGGCCCCAAACGGCTCCATTTGTTTCGGATTGTAAGGCCTTCCTGCCTTACAATCACCAATCTTGGCATAACAGCATTGTTTCTAGAACACCTTTCACACACATAATCACAAAGTCTTCAAAACAGCCCCGTGTGGGAGTTACTGTTCTCATTTTACAGATAACAGAACCGAAGCTCAGAAAGGTTAAGTGAACAATCAGAGGTCACACAGCCATGGAGTGAGCTAAGCTTGGCCTCAAGCTGAGGTCTTCACCAGGTCTCTCTATCACACTGCTCACTCTTTCTCTACGTGATCTGGGACTCCGGGGAAAAAAAAAAATCACACAATTTGTGGAGACAAAGCCAAGCCTCTGACCATAGGGATGGCTGGCGTCTGGCTGAGCAGATGTATCAGGAAACACAGCTATGTGTGCCAAGGTTCCGGTACATGTCAGACTGCGTAGGTGCCCAGATGTATGCAAAATGCCCCCAATTAAGAAAGCAAAAATTGGGGTTGAGGTCTTGGGTAGTGCCACTTACCAGCTAGGTGACTATGGGTAGGTAGCTTGGTTTGCCACACCTCAATTTCCACAGCTGCAAAATGGAATTCAGATGGCTGCACTGGCAACCTGAGAGTTGTTAAGAGGCTCCAGGTGAATAATATGTGTGACAGTGCCTTGGAGCTGTCAGTGACAGAGCTGTGCGCCCCTCAGGGCGCCTCTGAAATCCAGGCTAGTGGAAAGGGGCCGGGGCCGCTGTGGCGGTGCTGGTGGGACAGAGACCCCCTCCTTCAGAGACCTGCGGAGGCTTCTCAAACCATCCGCTGAGATGCCTTGAGGGCGGAGAACAGACGCGACCCATGCGCACTTGGGGGGATTTATCTTCAGTTCTGAAGAAATAACGGGGGAAAATTCTGTGCTCCAGAGAGCTGCGTCAGTGTTCCCTGGTGTGTTTATGAATTTCTTGCGTTTGCCCCGACCCCAATTAGCACTGAAGAAAGGGAGCAATTTTCCCTCATTCCTCTCGGGAGGAGCGGTCTGGGGGCTCCTTTCTGCTGTCTCCCAAGGTCCTGGGCCGCCAGAGGTGAGATGAGGCGCCTAGAGGAGCGCTCGCCTGCACCGCACCCTTGCCTAGCGGCGTCCCTAGGGACCCTCCCTCCGTGGCGGCTGTGCGCGCTTTTCTTAGGCCTGAGCGCAGGGTTTGAGCTGGGTTATGGGAGTAGAAGGAAGAATCCCATGCGTCTTCCCCAGGATTACCGGGTTAGAGATGGAGGCGAGAGCAACCTTCTGCAGCCTGTAGTACCCTGTGGGCTAGACCCCCACCAGTTCCTACTGGCGGGAAACCCTAGATCTGCGTGCGAGTCTCCCAGATCCGGTCCCAGAGCATTACAATAATGGTTTTAAAAAAAGAAAAATCAGCAACACTTCCTGCGTTTTGAACACTTACCCTGACTTCATATTCACATTTATGATTTTTTAAGGTCCTCACGACAGCCCCACGAAAAAGGTACTGTTTCTCCATTTTACAGATGAGAAACTGAGGCTGGGAAAGATGAAGAGACTTACCGAAGGTCACACAAGTAAAAGGTCGATCTAGGACCAGAACCCAGGGGAGTCACTGGAAAGGTTCCTGCCCTCCTCGGCTGCCTTCTCCGTGAGAGCCTTTCCTCTCTGAATGTCTACCCCAGACAGCTTGATGTGGGGCTTGGAGAGCCATGAGCTCTCTGGTCACAGTGCCCTGGGGGTGGGGGCGAGCGTCTGGCCTCCTCTGGGGCGCAGTCCCGAGAGAGCCCCTTCCAGGACCGCGGACGCAAGGTCCCTGAGTGGCCCTGGAAGTTGGATCTCCCGGGGACCCTACTCCGACCCTTGGCCACCTGGAAACCACCTCACCGAGCTCTGGTGCCGCTGCCCAGCCCCAAACCGCGGCGGAGCGCGCCCCTCGGCCTCCCTAGAGCTTCCTTCGCGGGAGAGGCACAACTTTCCCAGGTTCTGGAGACGGCGCTCTTACACCCCAATCTCGCCCAGACGGAAGAAGTGCGAGGTGCGGGCGGCCCCGCCATGACCGCGGGAGGAGAGCGCAAGGAGGCTCCTCACAAAGTTGGAGGCCAGGCCCAGGCGATGTTCCGGGGAGCGGAGCCCTCCCAGCCTCGGGCCCCCAGCAGCGGACGGCTGGCGGTGCCAAAGACTCCGCCATTACCTGCGGCTCGCAGTTGCAATTCGGCCGCAGAGTCTGGCACAGAGGAAGGCATAAAGTTGAGCTTGGGCAGGTACAACGGTCCCCAGGGACTGGCATCCCCCAGCCAGGGCTGCCCGCGGGAAGGTAGCGAGCTGTGCCAAGGGCTCCGCCATTACCGCCAGCGCACAGCTCGGAGCCGAGCGCGCGGCTGGGGAGCGACTGGGGTCCTGCAAAGTTGGAGCCTGGGCGCACAGACCCCCGGACCGGAGCCCCTGGCCTGGGGCCGCCCGCTAGGAGGAAAATGAGGCCGCCCGAACCAAGTTGGGACGCGCAGCAAAGCCCGAGCCTTCCGCGCACACCA
>NW_012107585.1:2402269-2430338 GCF_000951045.1 Mandrillus leucophaeus
GGCGCTAAGTAGCTCCTCACCCAGCCGCTGGGAACGCGGCATAAATATGTAGGGACTGAGCCGTGAGCTCAGCGAGGGTCGTGAGGGGGAATTTATTTCTTAATGTCCCTCCTTTATCCTATCATCGCTGAAACGAATTAGTAGTGACGTCCAACCCGACTGGTTCATGGGTGTGGGGAGGGAGACGTCGCAACCCTCATTAAAAGAGCCGCTCTGGGCTCCAAAGCATACATCTTTTATATAACCTAATTTCCATTTTTTTTTTTTTCTATCAGGAAACACACACACACACACACACAACGACAATTTCTGGGAGCCTGGAGAGGGCTGAATGTAGTAGCCACGCAGGGGAGGGCAGGTCTATTTGGGCAGAGAAGGCCCCATGGGAGGCAGGGATGGTTATTTCTGTCTCTACATCAGTGTTGGGATAGCATTCCTTAATGGGACAGTGGAACACACAGCCCCCCAGGTTGGGCAGTGCTGGGGGCCCCTCCCGGGAGCCCGCAGAGTCGCAGCCTGGGTTCTGGCCTTGGCTCTTGGGTGGACAGACGGAGAAAGGCAGCCTGTTCAGGAAATGTTGCCTGGTTCTGGTCTTTTCTGGAGCCACACTCAGGCCTGGCATCTGGGGAGGGGGAAAGATGGAGGGCACATGTTCATCTGTGGCCTGGGAGCGCCACAGGCGTGGAGAGGCCAAGGTCTGGGCTGCAGGAGGGGAAGACACAGGGAACGCAGCTTCCCTTCCTTTCTTAGGGGTCCTAACATATGGGTAACCATATAAACCCGACTCAAAAGCTGTCTTTTCCTGGGCAGATTGCAAAGGATTTTGCATCTCCCCGTTGCTGTTGCTGCTGCTCACACAGTCTTGGGAAAACGGGGGAAAAGCAAGGAAAGAGAGGACACACACACACACACACACACACACTTGGCACCTGGCTCTGGGTGATTTGATCTTTTCTTCCTCCCCAGCCTTGCCAAGTGGAGCAAACCCACTCAGGCTTCGAGTTGCACAGAGAAGAGGCAAAGAGGAAAACCACCACCCCCTTTGTCACTAATAAATGCTTTTCAGATGTCTTGCACATCCAGCAGGGGAGGGGGGTGTGACTTTGGGGGCAGGAAGAGGGGTGTGGGGGATGAGGAGGGGAGGAAGGAATAAAGAAGAAGCTGATGAGGGTGCATGGAGGTCTATGCTGTCTTCCACACACTGGAAGGAGGCCTGGAGAAATGCCGCCAGCCCCAGCGCTCTGCTGCTTCCTGACTGCCACAAGGGCAAGTTTCAGAGCCTGTTTCCTGAGCCATGGATGGGCCTGGGGATGTCGTGAGGATATACACAATGAGATGGTGTTGGTGAAGCCCTTGACATAGTGCTAGACATATAGTAAATGCTCAGGAAACAGTTGCCAACAATAATGATGATTTTGATGATGATGAGAGTAAGAACAGTGGCACACAGACTGGATGGGGGGCGGGTCCCAGAAAATTGAGGCTGGAGCTGAGTCCTTGCAGTCTGGTCCCCTCCTGTCTTGGGTCCAGCGTCCCTTGCCTGAACCATTTCAAAGTTGAGTGCTGGGTTTCAGTGGTGTCATTCTCAGAACGCTGCTCCCTCAATTACCATGGCAACTGGGGAAAATCAGGAAGCCAGGGGAAGGGAAGCTGCTGTTCCACTGGGCTGGCGGTTCACCTGCTCAAAACAGAGTCCACGTCTGCCTGTGTGTGGGTCGAGGCCAAAAGAAGCTCAGAGTAGGGGCACTTCCCCTCTGGGAGCACAAGCTGTTTTGAAACTGGGGAGAAGGGTGGTTGGGAGGGAATGCACGGCCATGAGATGGTGGAGATAGTGGCGTCAGGGCCAAGGCTGGCTGTGCCTGCAGAAGGCAGAGTTGGCTGGATTTGGGGAGAGCAGGACAGAAACCCCACTCCCCTCACTTCTCTCCTCACTTCCAGGTGCCTTGGTGCAATTAAAAGCAAAGCCTTAGAACGTGGCTCTTGAGACAGAGATCTGGGAAGACAGAGTCTCAGAGCCCATGGGTGGAGCCAGGGACCATGAGGGGCCCTCTGTGTGTGTGTGTAGATGAGAGAGGAAAACAGACACATACACACACACACACGCACGCGCACACACACACACACAGAGTCAGAGAAGAGAGAGAGGCAGAGAGATTGGCAGAGAGAGAGAGAGATAGACAAAGAGCGAGACAGAGACAGCAGAGACTGGCAGAGACAGTGAGAGACAGATAAGAACAGACAGAAAGACTGGCAGAGAGAGAGAGAGATTGGCAGAGATGGAGATAGAAAAAGCACACAGAAAAAGAGAGAGACAGAAAGATTGACAGGAAGACAGAGACGTATTGGCAGAGACAGAGAGAAAGACAGAGAAAACGGAGACAGAGATTGGCAGAAAGAGTAAGAGAAGAGAGAGGCAGAGGGATTTGCAGAGAGAGAGAGACAGAGACAGACAGATTGGCAGAGACAGAAAGAAAAAATACACAGAGAGACGTATTGGCAGAGAGAAAAAGACAGAGAGAGTAAGAGAGAGGCAGAGAGAGATCGGCAGATTGACAGAGAGACTGGCAGAGAGAGAGAGAGAGATTGGCAGAGACAGGAAAGAAAGACAGAGATACAGAGAAAGATGGACAGTGACAGACAGAGCCAGACTTCCCTTCCCTCCCTCTGGTGGTTTCCCTAGGATTAACGGGAACTAGGGACACTAGTTGCGGTGGCAAAGAGAACAATGGCCATCTTCTATTGAGCACTTCTCATTTCACTGGTTTTGAGCCAAGCATTTAATAGGTATATCTCACTGAACCATCAGAAAAATGGTAAGAGATGACTCCCTTTCTTATTCCCATTTTACAGAGGGAGAAAATAGAGGCTCTGGAGGCCAAGTGACTTGCTCCAGATCACCCAGGTAATCGGTGGTAAAGCAGATATTAGAACTCGGGACCCCAAAGTGGGACTTTTCCTGCCTCCTCGCCTCTGTCTTGTGGAGAAAGAGGGAGAGTGAGGATGTCGGAGCCATCCGGGGAGTGTCTCAGGTTTGGGGAGAGTGGCCCCTGGTGTCTGGGGACCGCTACCACATGAGTGCTGGGCATTGTCTCCAGAGATCCCCAGCAAGTGGAGGGAAGAGACTTTTACCGTCAACCAGGTGGCCTTGGGATAATGCACAGTGACAGTCCCCCAAATGCCCCTTGGGTGTAGTGCCTTGGAAACTGCTCTGGGCTGTCACAATAACCTGATTCCACCAGGACCCCTTTGGGGTTCAGGGGAAGATGAGGATTGTGCCACCCTTCTCTCGAGCTATTGGAAAGTCAAACCAGCTGAGACCCGTCCTGGCATCAGCACAGGGCAGGCACTTCATAAATGGTCACCATGATAACAATTATTCTTGGCCTTTCTCTCAGGACCACACGCCTCAACCCGTGCGTGGATGGTGGATGGGTGAAAAGGGTGTCCCTTCCCCCTACCTCCCAGCCACTCTGGACCCTCACTGGTGCCCACTCCTTAGTGCAAAGGTGGACCCCAGGGGAGTGGAGAGCTCTGGTGGAGCCCTGGGCAGGAGGAGGAAGGGAGGAGGCTGGCCTCACTGATGTGGCTGTCACCGAGGGGGTAATACATTATCCAGGGCTAATGAAAACATAATTATCTTCTTTTGGCTGCAGAGAGGGGCTAATTTAATAGGCTGCGATCGAAAGGCATCTGCTGAATTCACCCAGCAGTGAAAACACTTGAAGAGCTCCAGTGGGGGAAATGGACGGAGTGTGGCTGGCCGGGTCCGGCAGCTGCGTCCAGGTGGCAGCTCCCCTGGGAAGAAGGGGGTTCCTGGGGCTGCAGCAGAGGGGATGTGGCTGCTGGTAGGCGTCCTATGCACAAACAGACCTGGGCTTCTTTCTTGCCATGAGTTCTCAGGCCAGTTATTTCCCTGTCTCAGCCTCACCTTCCTCATCTGTAAAATGGACGTTAATCCTACCTTCCTGACATTGACTGGGAGGAGCGGATGAATGATATGAGAGAGAGCCTGGCACATTCTAAGTAAGTGTTTCATGAAATTTTCACCCTCCTTCCACTTCCTGGGCTGGCTCTACTTGGCCTTCAAGTCTTAGCGTGAACTCCCCGTCCTGGGAGCAGTCCTAGGCACTCTGCATGTCCCACTTCAGAACATACAAGTTCTATGATGTTTACTCATTCAGTGCCCTCACGAGGGCAGGGTGATCTGTCTCCTCTGTTACTCCAAGGCAGGGATTCTCAAAGCGTGTTCCCTGAATGATGAGATCAGCATCACCTGAGAACTTGTTAGTGATGCTGATTCCAGGGCCCCACCTCAGACCACCCGAATTAGACACTCAGGATGGGGCCCCGCAATCTGCATTTTAAACAAGCCAGTCAGGTAATTCTGATGCCTGCTCAAGTTTGAGAACCTCTGTTCCCACCAAAAACCGAACAAATGTTTGTTTAAATAAGTAGAAGAATTTGCTGTTAAGCTGGGGTTCAGCTATGTGATGACAATAAGTCTCCCTTATTAGACGCCAACTATATACCCAGCCCTGTGCATTATCCCCTTGAACCCACCAAGCCACCCCTTTACCTGTTACTCACCATTTCCCACACTACTTCATCCCCAAGAAACGCCCCTTGGTCTGCCTCATTGTCCTGCCTTGCTGGCCTGTTGGAGGTGTTGGAAGACCCATGGGGTGCCACCTCTGTGTCCTTCGTGTTCCCATGGTGCGCAGGTCCCCTCCCTCCCTTAAGCAGCCCCGTCCACTCAGGGCTTCTGATTCTGGAAAGGAAGTTAGCTTTTGACCCTGTCTCTGGGTATTTGGCTGGGAAAGTGATTTGGACCTGCTTGTTGTGAAGGACGGCACCCATTGGTCAGTTTTGCAGTTAGAGTAAGGAAGGGCCTTTGGAGATGGCTGCCTCCAATCTAGCATTTTACACTAGGGAGGCCAAGATCCAGGAAGGTTTGACAATCCATCCCGGGGCAGCAGCCTATCAGTGACAGATCAGTTTCCTGTCCTAACTCCCAGTTCAGGATGCGGGGTCTGAGACTCCTAAGAGCAAAGTGGGTGTCACTAAAGTGGCCCTGGGGGCATGCTTCTGTAGGACCCAGGAACAATGAACAGCGAACAGGGTTGTCCGAGAGCCCAAAACCCCCAGGAGAGGTAGGATATTTGCAGGACTCTGGCAGAGAAGAACGAGGGAAGAGCCCTTTAAGGCTTAAGGAGGCAGTCTGAGCATTAAAAACACTAGATTTGTGGCTGGAACACCTGCTTTCCAGACCTGACACTTCCACCAATGTGCTATGTGAGCTCAAGGAAACTCCTTGGCATCTCTGGGTCTCAGAAGATCTTAACCTGAAGATGGCCAAGTCCCTGGAATTATATGCAAAACCAATTGCAAGTGCATTTTGCTGGGGTAGAAGGTTCACAAGTGTGCAGCGGCTTTTTAAAGGGTGTGAGACCTTGGAAAGGTTAAAAGCAATTTCTTGCCGGAGAACCGACTGGCAAATTTGCAGATGCCTGTAGCTCTATACAGCCCGTTTGGCAGAGATGCAGTTTCCAAAATGACCAACAGATGGCGCGCTAAACCTTCGCTGTAGCCTTCCTGTTTTCCCGGAGACCAGTCAGGTAGTCCATGGCTTCCTATACTCAGCTTTCAGGACCAGAACCTAGGTCCCCGCTAAGCTGGGCTGCCCTGGGTGGGTTGAGAATCCTGGATCACCCCAGAAACTGTCTACATCTCCTGGTTCCCAGCATCTGTCCACATAGAGAAGGCACTAAAAAGAATGTGAGGGCATAGGCAGGACATGGGGTGGGGGTTGCAAGCATACCAGAGGACCAAGTAAAACATTGAGAGGAGTCCTAAGTTTGCTCTTGATACCCTCAATTTAGTCCTTCAGTTCTTCCCTTCACCCACATTACAGAATTCCCTGGTCATCTCGCCCCAATTAAAGGCAACACATTGCAAAAATTCTCTAAGCCTGGAATTCTGATGGTCTAAATTGCACTGGGGTATGAAGGGCTGGTCAAAGTATTTGCATTTTGAAGGCACTGTTAGGGAGAACCCAGTGCTAACAGGGGGTTGCGAATGTACATACTTCCAGGGAACATGAAGTGGGCTGGGTAGGAGACATCAGGTAGTAGTGGAGCCTGTGGCTAACTGGAGCACATGCCCCTCCTAAAGGCATTCACATTCAGATGTTTCCAAAGTAGCATTCCACCCAACTAAATCACTTGGGCCAATAGTATAAGAGCTCTGACCAAGGAAATGGGTTTCAGCCTGGTTAGTGGAGCTGTTTGAGCAGCAAAGAAGGTCTTAATCAGAATGTAAAATAGTGGCTCCCGAACTCTCAGATGTATAAGAATTCCCTGAGAAGGGGAACACCAATTCCTTGACCCTGCCTCCAAAGATTAGGAGTCTAGATCTGGGGTGGTAGCCAAAAGGCTGTATTTTTAATAAGCTCTCCAGGGGAAACTGAGGCAGGTTGTCTTCTGGTTCTAAGTTGGCTACCTTGTGCTGGTAAGGCCACCCCAGTGTGCTGGGCTGGGTCCTTACCTTTGCTCAGCAGATAACTGGAGTTCAATGACAGAGCTTCTCATCACCAATGACATCCCCTCAAAATGAAAGCATCCCCTCAAAAAGAAAGATCTCTTACAATTCTGCCCCACCCCCCACCATACCACAGACATGTGCAAAAAAGATGACATGGGCTGACTTATTTCTAAGAATTAGGCAAATTCTGAGACCAGTCCCTAGGGGAGGATAGTGGGGAGGTGGTTGAAAGAGGAAGAGGTTAAATTCCAGCTCAGTGTTCTGGAAAGCTCCCAAACCACGGCCAGGATACCTGACTTCTTTATTTGACTCTATCCTCCATCTGCTATGTGACCTTGGGCAAGTACCATTCCCCCTCTGGGCCTTAACTTCACCATGTATAAAATTAAAGAGTGGTAGACTGGAGCATAGCTTCCTCCTCTGTTCTAGGACCACCTTGGGCTCTTCAGTAGTGTCTTGGGGTCTCCCTGTCATGTAGGTCAAGGGGGAAGGTTGGGGAGCTGAGCTCTGAGCTCACTCAGACCTGTTCTGTTTTTAATCTGTCTGTGTATCTGGCTTCCTCATTCAGCTTTCATTGAGAGCTACTGGCCTGGCATCTTCTAGTATACATGTAATCATTCACTTCCCCCTCTTTCTGGTGGTCCACATGCCTGGCACTATGTCAGGGGGCTGGGGCAACCCCAGGCAGGCTTCTGGCTCATGAAGTGCTCAGTGCCAATGAGAAAGTCAGATGAGCTCATAGTCTACAGGCCGTAACAACCAAGCCTGCTAGCGTGCTGACACTTTGCAGCCTACACTGCCCAGAACCATGGAAAGGGATCCTGCTGGCCTCACCCTGACTCTTAAAGCCTTAATGAGAGAACCCACTTTCTTCTCCACAGCCTGACAGCCTAGAGCTCTGTTAGCTTCATATGCTTTGACATTTGATTTATTCAAACAGACATGCGAGCAAACTGTCTTAGACTCTTCTCTAATTGTGTGGAAGAGGGGAGGGCACACTGATATGGTGTGATGTAAAAGCTTTGGAGTCAGTCCTGGGCTTTGCTACTTCCTAGCTGTGCAATCTTAGGCAAGTTAATTACCCTTTCTGAGCCTCAGCTTTCTCATCTGGCAAAACTGGGGAAGATGATAATCCCTACTTCATAGGATTGTGCTGATAAAATGAGATAGTGGATTGGAAGCCCTTAGCACAGTATTTGGCACATAGTACATGCACAACAAATGGTAGTTCCTTCTCCTCCTATTATTACTAACGTGAGGGTCCTGCCTCTGTTTTGAGATTAGGAGCCCTTTGAGGGGTAGGAGCCATGTCCGAATCTATTCTGACATTCTCTAGTATGCCTAGCAGTTTGCCAGTACATCCCAGGCATTCAGCTACTGAATTCAATTGCATGGGGGAATTAGGACAATTTCTCTAGACCAGTGGCTCTCAAAGTGTTTTTCCCAGGCCAGCATCACCTGGGAACTTACTAGAAATGCAAATTTTATGAATCCACTCTAGACCTAGTGAATCAGCAACCCTGGGCGTGGGGCCTGGCAATCTGCATTTGGGGAAGACTCCAGTGATTCTGGTACACTTTCAAATTTGGGAATCAGTTATCTGAATCAATAATTTTCAAACCTGTTTTAGCTGGGGCATTAAAAAATATTCTAATGGGATTGTATGCAGAAGCCAGTATATAAAATAGGTGAAAGGGGAACTATTGCAGAATCATGAAGCGGGGGGCAAGATTCTTGACTGCCCTGTCCTCCTCCAGGGAGCCCGTGGAGCATTTAGGACTTCCAGGAACAAAGCTTAAAAAGCATTTCCTTACAATTTTTCATCCTCCTACTCATCTCATCTACCCACCTATCCATTCAGCCACCCACTGACCCATCCATCCGTCCGTCCGTCCGTCCGTCCATCCATCCATCCATCCATCCATCCATCCATCCATCCATCCATCCATCCATCCATCCATATATATCTGTTGGGAGATTATGTGTCTCTTGCATTTCTCTATGTCTTACCAGCAGAGGTACTGATTGCCTTTTCTTCAGACTATCCTTTTAAGGATGCTTATATAGAGAACAGCTTTGGAAGACAGAAATAATGTTTCAATTCAGAGCAAAGGGCAGGCATGTGTACTATCCAGTATGATAAATATACTATCTCAGGAAAAGGGGGCAGGTTTGTCTAGTATTCAGGATGGGGTTTCCTCTCTTGTAATCCAATCCATGTCACCTAATCCTCTTTCTGTTGGAGATTGAGGAACTGGCACAAATGCTGATACTCTGGTTATTACTATTGCTGTGAGTAATAAAATCCTATGTCTCTGACCCGGGAATCTCATGTCTTCTGCCAACATCCATAAAACTCGGCAGCTAAATTGTTGTCTTGCATGTAGAGTAAAGCCTCCAATCCTTCACTGTTCTTGACACTAGTCAGCCTCCCCCACATCACTCTTTTGTTGTTTCAGCATAGTGTGTTGGCTACTCCATGGCATGCAAAAGAAAATCGTGTCCTAGCCTCAGAGGGCTTGCAGTTGGCTTGTCAAGGTGAAAGATAGAGACCCACTGATCACTCTAGCCATGCTGTCAGGCAGAAAGTGGGAGTTTTTTAGAAGAATGAGAAGTCTGGACTTGGGAGACAGCAGAATGTCCAGAGGAGGGCACATCTCTGGAGTCCACAGGGAAGGACTGAGGAGTCCACAGGGAAGGTCTCTGGACAGGACAACAGCATTCTTCTGCACCTCCCTCTGTCCCTGCACTGCTGTGTGTTCACTCTCATCTGTCTCTGCTTCTCTATCTGTCTGAGCACTCTTTGGAGCAGAGACCCCATTTTCTTCATCTCTTGGGCCCCAGAACTCTACCCAGTGTTTGGCACACACTAGGTGTTTAGAAAAGGTTTGCTGACTCACAGGAAGAATTTCAGGTAATATTAATGATGACGATAAAAGAAATATGATGATCAGAAACAGTAGCACTTTAGCACTCACTATATGCCAGGCAAGGTCCTAAGCTCTCACCCACATGGGAAGTGTTATATTCATATATTGGTATATTCACTGTCACATACTTGGTGAATGATACATTAGTGTGTTAGCTCTTACCCACTTAATGACTGGCAGAGCCAGGATTTGAACCCAGGAAGACTGACTGCAGGGTCTGTGCACTTAAATGCTACACAATGATTGCTAAAGTTGAAGAGGGAATGATTAGAAGGGGCAGCTTGGGACACAGGAAGATGGGGTAGCAACTAAAAAATATGCTAAGCATCACTTCACCGAGATCACCATGGTTACCATTTCTTGAGCACTTACTATAGGCCACGCTAATCTTCCTTATTCTTCATAGCCACCCTATTAGTTGAGTATTATTGGCCTGTTTTGGGGGGAAACTAAGGCATAGAGAGGTAGGTAGAATTACTTGCTCAAGGATACCTGGCTAAGCAGTGGCAGCTGCAGAATTGCAGCTCAGGTTGGTTGAACTACAGAGCCCAGTAATCTTAAGGGGGAAAGTCTGGTTGAGGTGAAGCCCTAGAGGGTTGGGGTGACCTTAAGGCAAGGGCTTCCGTTGACTGGACTTTGAGGCAAGGTTAAGCTGACCTAGGTCTGGAGCCAAAGAGAAGAAAATGAGAAAAATGGGTGCCCTTCTTAAACTTTCTAGCCCAGGGTATCCACATCACTGTTGTATCCAACTGATCAATGTTATGAAAAGAGAGAGAGGGTGGGCACTGAAGCCAGGCAAGACTCAGCCCAAATCCAGCCTCTGCTTCCTGCTAGCTGTGTGACCTTGGGCAAGTTACCTAACGTCTCTGAGCCCCAGAATCTACCTGCCTGTCAAAAACCTTGAAAATCACATGAACTAACAGCTCCAAAGTACCTAGTATGTACTAGGCACCCAACCAATGTCCATTCCTTTATTTATTCAATAAATATTTACTGAAGCACCTTCTGGTGGTGCCCCACCCATATCACCTTGACACCTACCATTCCCATGCATGCTGATCCAGCTGCCAGCTGTGAGCATCTGCAACTCTTTTGCTAAAAAAAAGTCAGGGAATTCATACCCACCCACTCCCCGCCTCACCCAGGAACACTTAACCAATGATTGACAAGATTTGGGGTACAAATACCTGAATACTTCCTTGCCCCTTGATATGGTTTGGCTCAGTGTCCCCACCCAAATCTCACCTTGAATTGTAATAATCCCCACATGTCACGGGAGGGACCCAGTGGGAGGTAATTGAATCATGGGGGTGGGTCTTTTCTGTGCTGTTTTCATGACAATAAATAAATCTCATGAGATCTGATGGTTTTATAAAGGGGAGTTCCTCTGCACAAGCTCTGGCTTGCATGCTGCCATGTAAGACATGACTTTGCTTCTCATTCACCTTCTGCCATGATTGTGAGGCTTCCCTAGCCATCTGTAACTGTGAGTCAATTAAACCTCTTTTCTTTGTAGATTACCCAGTCTTGGGTATGTCTTTATCAGCAGCATAAGGACAGACTAATACACCCCTTGAGTGGACTAACTCTGAGATGTGTTTTCTACATTGGTTTCCATGCCTGATAATTCATCCTTCATTGGCTCCTTGCCTTCTCTGTCTCATTTCTCCATTCTCCTATCTGTGTTTTCTGAGATCTCCTCCCAAAGAAATTCCTTGCATCCCAACCCTTGTCTTGGAATTGGCTTCTGGAGGACTCAAACAAAAGTGAAGCTAAGACATGTACTAAACTCCTCTCACATACCACCCACTGAACTCCATCTTGTGCCTGGATTAACCAGACAGATACAGTCCCTGCTGTCAGGATGCAAAGACTCAGGCCACCAGAAGAATCAATTACTAAATGAAGAAACTCATAAAGGATTAACTGCAGGCTGGGCACGGTGACTCATGTCTGTAATCCCAGCACTTTGGGAGGCCAAGGCGAGAGAATCACTTGAGGTCAGTTGTTCGAGACCAGTCTGGCCAACATGGCGAAACCTCATCTCTACTAAAAATACAAAAATTAACTGGGTGTGGTGGCATGCGCCTGTAATCCCAGTTACTCAGGAGGCTGAAGCAAGAGGATCGCTTGAATCTGGGAGGTGGAAGTTGCAGTGAGCCGAGATCACACTACTGCACTCCAGCCTCGGTGACAGAGTGAGACTCCATCTCAAACAAAAAAAAAAAAAAAAAAGAATTAACTGCAGATATGAAGCCCCTTTTCTTCCCCTTTTCTGCCTCTCAGAGATGTTAAGGCCCCGTCTTAGGATGCATCTGAGTCTTTCCAGAATTGTAATAACTTTTCATGCCTTTTCTTGACCACTCAGTGAATAAGTATTTTGAAGCCAGAATCATGTCTCATTGTTCATATTTTTTTTTTCCCTGCAAAATGCCTGGCCCATCGCTTTGTGTTCATTCATATGATAAATATTTATTGAGCACGACTGTATGTCCTAGGCCCTGGCGGGGACACACTGAGCTAACAGAAGTGGCCCCAGCCTTCATGGAGTTGATATTCTAGCTAGGGAAGCAGAACATACACAAGTAAAGACATCAATAAGATAAAAGTTCACCAGTAAACAGATAATATGATGTCAAATGATGATGAGGACTCTGGCAAAAACACCAGGACAAGGGGGCCAAGAAGGGACTGGGCTGGAGCCAATTTTAGATAATGTGGCAGGCCCCTTGGAGGATGTGCATACAGTTGGTGCTCCATAAAGTGTTGTTAAATACAGGAAGTATCATCTTTAACTATCCAGCCAGTGAATAATATGACAGGTGAGGATAACACCCTTGATATAAAAGGGAAAAGGGGCCAGATGCAGTGGTTCATGCCTGTAATCCCAGCACTTTGGGAGGCTGAGCTGGGCGGGTCACTTGAGGCCAGGAGTTCGAGACCAGCCTGACCAATGTGGTGAAACACCATCTCTGCTAAAAATACAAAAAGATTAGCCAGGCTTGATGGAGCACGCCAATAGTCCCAGCTAGTTGGGAGGCTGAGGCACAAGAATCACTCGAACCCAGGAGGTGGAGGTTACAGTGAGCTGAGATGGTGCCACTATACTCCAGCCTGGGCGACAAAGAGAGACTCTGTAAACAAATAAATAAACAGGAAAAGACCATGTAGAATTTTCCAGTCATTCAGAAATCTGTTGGGTCTCCAGTGTACACAGTTTTTGTGCCAATTAACACCCCCCCCCCCACCACCAGAGGAAGGCGGCATTGATAATTGATCGGTACTAGTAGGAGAGCTGTCAGAATCAACGAAGGGGCCATCTGAGGTGTCAGGAAGCCACAGGTGCTGGTAAAAACAGAATCTGCAACAGTTTCTGCAATAAGTCTCATGACTGAGAAGAGGCTCAGGCCAGCAACAGCTGATACTTCATGTCTGCGTCTTCTGCTGTAGGCTTCACGCTAAGTACCTTATGAGGGACACACTATTAAGGCTCTGATAACCCTGTTAGGCAGCTACTATTATAACCCCATTTTCCAGGGGATGAGGAGATTAGTAACTTGCTCAACATCGCACAGTGACCATGAAGTGTGGTCAGGGCCACAGTGGAGAACGGTGGTGAGGGAGGCACAGAGGAGGCATGCCTACCCAGCCTGGGGCAAATCAACGCCTACCTCCTAGGCATAACTTCTGAGCTGAAGGCTGGAGAAGGATTGGGGTTGGCCCAGGGAAGGTGAGCAGGGAGGAGGGAAAGGAACTCATTCTAGAGAAATGCAAAGATCTGAAAGTGTTGGCACTTTTAGTAACCCCCAGGAGCTTATATTTTGCTGAAGGTGAAATTAACCCCTTGTCCAAGAGTTTGCACAGCTCAGGGCCTGGCTGGATGAAAGTCACGTTTCTGGAGCCATGGTGTAGTCCTAGGCTTCCCCATACCCCGGGGAAATGCTGTGTGGAGGGTGTGGGCATCTCCCAGGTGATTCTCTGTTCCTTCTTTGGGCAAGGTTAGCCTTGTGCCCATCTCCCTGGGCCAACAGAGTGGAAGATCTCTGGGGTCAGTGACTGGGCTACCATAATTCTGGCAGCTAGAGGGGTCTTTATATCAGCTTATGGGATTGGTTTGGATCCCTGGGTTATTGGGGGCCTTGGAGTCAACAGCTGTGGTGGGCTAAGGGTGGCTGCAGGGTCTGACACATTTGTTAGCACACGCTGATGCTGATGCTGGCATCTGGAGCACCTCAACCTCCACCCAGGGCTGTAGCCTCCCACCCAAGCTCACCAACAGGGCTCTGAGCTGTGGTTAGCAGCTTAATTAACTATCACACATATAAAGTCCCAAAGGCTCTGACCCCATCTTTCCTTCTCTATAATCACTCTGCAGTGTGAGCCACCATCTTCCTCACCTGGGCCATGCCACCAGCCCCAACAGGCTTCCCTGATCCCTACAATCCAGTCTCCTAGCCCAAGTCAGCAAGATCTCTCCAAGGTGCAAATCTGACCATGCCATCTCCAGATCTGGAAGTACTTCAGAGTCCCCAGTGACCTCTGGATAAAGCCCAGATTCTTTAACATCCCTCGGTTCATTTATTCTTCCAACCCGCAAAAGATGATTGAGCACCAATAGATGACCCTTATTAGGTTTGATGACGCATTCGCTTCTCAACTGACTTCGTTTCATGTTCTTTTTGGTAGGAAGGAGCCTATGAGAACATTTCTTATTTTCTCAGGCTCAGCATTTGCATCCCTTCTGCAGCTGCACCTTAACTTTCTTTGGGGTGCCCCCACCCTCCTTCACTCAGTCTTGGGACTCTGGTTCCTGTACCTGAGGCTCAATTTTTCAGCTTTTCCTCAACGTCTTGGTGCTACCTCAAATTCCTCCAATACACTTCTTCCTCCCTTTGCTGGAATTTTGCCAGAGTCAGTTTATGGTGCTTGAAACCAAATAAATCCTAATGAATGGGTCCACCTCTCATCTTTCAGCCTGGAAGGGGCATGGGCAATTGTTGGTTTGCCCCCTCTAGGTTAATTCACTACACTTCTGCACTATGCTAGGTGCCCTTGGAGGCTGACCCAATGGACAGACCTCTCTTCCATTTGGATTCAGTCAATAGAACACATTGGTAGGATAATGGGGGGGTGAGAGGAGAGTAAGGTTGGGTTTATTCCCTCTTGGGTTAGAAACAGCAGTGGCTGCCCTGGGCTAGAAAGAGCAGTGGCTCTGTCCCTTTGTTAGAGGCTGTCCTCGCCACATAGCTCATTCCCAAGTTCTGCTAGCTGCTCTCTTCCTCTCACTTTTTGAGGCTCCCCATAGTCCTGGGTCTTGCACTATTCCTTGTTGGTTTCCCTTGCCCCTGACCACACCTTTGTAAACTAGCCCTTCATTCATCTGTCCTCAGTTACATGGTTTGAGTGCATATCCCTTTCCTGCTGGGGCCCTGAATGATACAGGGAAGGTCTCTGCCATGATCCCTGCCTGCTTAGGATCTAGAGGAGATGGGAAGCTGTGGTGAGTCTCCCAGTCTTCTGGGATGTAGCAATAGAACAGAAGTTCTGGAGGTAGCAATAGAATAGAAGCAATAGAATCAGCACAAGCATCAGACAAAAAGTCTCTGAAAGTACCTGCAATGGGAAGCACTAAGAAGAGCTCCACTAGAAAGAGCTTGGAGCTGTATGTAGGTCAGAGGACAGGGGCCCACTACTTCCTTGCTGTGAGGCCCTGGAGAAAATCACCTCCTGTCTCCGATTCTTGTCTTTTTATCTGTAAAATGGAAATGATAACAGAGCCTACAGTATCGAGTTTTACTGGGGAGTCAATGACATCAGGTCATTCATTCATTCAATTATTCCTTAATTCAACAAATATGTATTGTGTCCTCCTATGTGTCTAGGAATGTGCTGGGTGCTGGGCACACAGTAGGAAAGAGAACAGGTGCTGCTCTTACCCTCAGGGAAAGAGATATAAGTAAGCAAAGAGCCACAAATAAATATCCAATTATTCACTGTGAAAAGCCCTCTTGCGAGGGGCTCCATTGGATGGAAAAGCCCTCTCTGAGGAAGTGACAGATGTTTGCTGAGTCTTGGAGGAGGAGGAAGGTTAGCCAGGTAGGAAAGATGACCCACATATAGACAACAGAACATCCCAAGGTGGAGGTGATTGTAGGAGGAACCATGAGTGATGGGGAAGTAGAAGATGAGGTGGGACAGGTGGCAGGAACCAGGCCAATCAGGGCTTCGTACACCTCAGTGAGGGATTTGTATTTTATTCTGAGTGCAAGGTCTGATTTGTGGCTTGAAGGACTACTCTGGTGGGTATGTGAAGGACAGACTAGGGAAGGGACAGGAACAGAGTCAGGGAGACCAGCAGGGACTGCCACAGTCTCCCAAGTGAGACTTGATGGTGGCTTAGACCTGGGTATTGGCTATGAAGGTGGAGAAAATAAACTGAAGCAGAGATGGTTGTCAGTCCCGCAAGGGTTCATACTCTCTATTTCCATAGTTTATAGTTGTGGATGGGAAGCAGCCAGAGACTACATTTCCCAGAGTCCTTTGCATCTGGATGCGGTCATGTGACTGGTTTTCACCAGTGAAATGAGGGCAGAAGTGATGGCCTCATCTCTGGGCTGAAGTGGTTAGGAGCAGGTGTGTCTTCCCTGCCTTCTCTTTTCCTGTGTGTTGGTTGGAGGCAAAGGCCATAGGGGATGGCAGAGTCATAGATGAGAGCTCCATACATCCCTGAATCACCACCTGAACCCTTCATTAGATTTCATTTGTTTGCAGAATAAACTCCTATTATATTGAGTTACTGAGATTACAGGGTCTGTTTGTTACAGCAGCTAGCCCTACTGTAACCAACCTATGGACAGATTAGTTGAATAGATGGAACCAGCAGGACTTGGTTATTGTGAATGAACAAGGAGGTGAAGAATTACTTCTAAGTTTTAGCTTGAGCAACTGTGGAGATGGAGTTGATGTTTTCTGAGCTGAAGATGACATTAGAGAATTCACTTTTTCTTTTTTTATGGGAATCAAGAGTCAAGTTTAGAACACGGATGTTTGCAGTGTCTGGGAGACATCTGAGTGGATATGTCAAGTAGAAAGTTAGATATAAGGATTCAAAAGAGGTCTGGGCTGGTGACGTAGTTTAGAGATTTGTTGTCTTGTAGGTAGTATTTAAAGTACTTCGTAGGTACTCAATAAACCTTCTTTGAATCAGATGATGTAAATCATCTTTTCCTCACTTGTACTGAGCCTTTGGAAGTAGGTGGGCAAGAATCATCCAAAAGTAATTTAAAAGCCCCCCAAAACCCTGCAGCAAGCTGAAGAACCATCCATTCTTTGCTTTGCTCTTGTATGCCCATTGAGGAGCCTCTCTGAGCTCAGAGCAGCCTGAGAATCAAGCTATTCAACAGCTGAATGAAGGTAATGCTGATGATGTTTAAAACCGCCTTCCTGCTGCATTGGGTAAAACACTCATCTTTGATGCAATGAAAACCACTTGAATGTCTGCCTTTTATTCCTTCAAACAGCTTCACCTTGTAGGCCAGGATTTGAAACAGTGTAAAAAAGGCAAGGCTTGGCTTCACCTGCCTCTGTTGAGGCCTCTTGTCCAACTTCCCAGGCTACAGATACTTTACTCTGTAGGGGCTTTGGTGGGATTCTGGGTAGGCCAGGAGGCAGTATGTCTAGGAAGAGACCTCCAGGCAAAGTTGACGTTGTCATCCAAATGGCCTATAATCCCAGGGTAGTAAACTCAGATGCTTGCAGGAGGCAACTAGTCAATGAGTCAGAGAAATGGGTCACATGGGGACCTTAAGAACCAGAGAGCTCAGGTCATGGGTAAAGGGGTTGGTACGATTTGGCTCCAGCCCATTTGTTACCACGTGGAACACAAGTCCAGTACTGGTGGGTCTTCTGAATTTTCAAAAGAAGCCCCAAATTCAGATTTGATGTGAAATTTTCTGAGTTTTAAATGCTGGTAAAGGGTTACATTTTAAAAAGTGCACTGGGGGCCAAACAAATAATTTGTACATGGTGCCAGTGACGCCTGGGCTTGCAACCAGCTTGAAACCCTTGGGGAGCTGTGGAGCAGACATGTGCCTCCTTCTCAATCAGTTGTCCAAGGGGACATACCATTTGGGAATTGTGATTGAACCCACACATGCTCTTTGACTGAGCCACAGAAATAGTGAACTATAATTATGGTTCTTTTAATTCCTCCTTTATTTAGGTAAACACTTAAAGTTTTTCAACAAGTGAGAAAAAGAAAAGATAAAGACTGAGAAAGAACTAGAATTCAAGAAAGAGCTAGAATTTGAATATTGGGGCTATGTATATCTTATCCACTGCTGTAAGTCAGGCTGGGTGCGCAAAAAATGTTGCTGAATAAAGTATTGAATGAAAGGAAATGTGAATAAAAGTAGAAAAGTCACAGGAAGGAAAGGTGAATAAAAGTAGCAAAGTCACAGAGCCAAGTTTGCATGTTTCAGGGTGTGGAAGAGTGGCACAGTAGTTTCCCAAGCCCCACATTTTAGTTCTGTTACATCTAAATTATTCTCTGAAGAGGACATCTATAGGATGCTGGAGCAATGTATGAATGTATGATCGCTCCCATTGAGGAACATGAACTTAGTATTACCAAGGTCTGTGTGGTTGACCTGGCATTCTCCTTTCCCTTCTCTCCCCCACTAGAATTCCACTCCAACCTTTAAATTGTAGCTCCAGACTATGCCACATATGAAGTTTTTATTGATTCCCCCAGACAATAATAGCAGCAATAACAGTCCCATTTAATGGACAACTACTACCTGCTAAACATTGTCCTGGATGTTTGTAATGATAACATTTTCGACACCTGGCCATAGTGGTGAGTACACATGACTAAGGCCTGGCCAGTCATAGCACCTCATACCCTTCCTCTAAAGTGATTGGTCTGAAAGGTAAGCAAGTGACTCAAGCAGAGCCAATCAGGCCTCTTCCCTGGAACTAATATACTGTTACTGGGTGAAGGAAGCAGTCTTCCTGCTGAGGCTGCTAAGCCGAAGCTATTAGTGGTATTGTTACTGCCGCTTGGGAAAGGCTCATCTGCAGGAGAAGAGACTGAGGTTTATACAAATCAAGAGATGAGACAAGCAGAGAACAGAGGAAACTGTGGATGCAATGCATTCCTTTATCTGTCTCCTTGGAGTGGGGTTTTTGTCATTTACAACCAAAAGAATCCTGACGGATACAGCCCATTATATACGTTGTCATACTGAACTGTCTTAAGAACCCTGTGACACTGATATTAATAACCCTCATTTTATAGATTAGGAAATTAAGGCTCAGAGAGGTGAAGTGACTTGCCCAAGGCCACACAGCCACTAAGAGGATGGTTTGATGACTCTGGATGCTCTATTTCCATTGTGTTGCTCTGCCTGTCTTGATAAACCAGTTGTCTGGGTTAGAGCAAGCTAACAACAGCTAAAAAATATCATTATTATTCCTGTAGGGCAGGAATGTCTCCCCAGCTAAGAAATCTACTGTTTCAGGGTTAGAAGGAACTTCAGAGTTCAGTTGAGGTTCTTTGGAAAGAGCAGGGAACTTGGAATCGGGAGGCTTCTAGGGGAAGTTCTGTTTGTTCCTAGCTGGGAAAATCAGTCACTCAGTGTCTCTGTATTTGAATGTCCTCATCTGTGAAAAGAGGATAATACTCAAGATACAAGATTGTTATGACAATTAAAGGAGATAAAGTACATGAAACTGTCTTAGACATATAAAGCCCTATATAAAAGTAATGTACTAATACTATTATTTATCCCTATGATGCTTATGCCTCATCTCAGTTGTGCCTCCATACTCCCACATATAGGGAACTCACTGTCTCTCAAGGCAGTTCTTGCCACCTTTGGACTATTTTGATTATTATGAAAGTTTTCCATATTCCAAGTTGAGATATTTTCTCCTTAGACTTGTGTTCATTGAGTCTATTTTATCCCCATGGGTTTCTTTTTCTTTTTCTTTTAAATTGAGATGGAGTCTCCCTCTGTCACCCAGGCTAGAGTGCAGTGGTGCAATCTCGGCTCACTGCAGCCTCCACCTTTTGGGTTCAAGTGATTCTCCTGCCTCATCCTCCCGAGTAGCTGGGACTACAGACGGATGCCACCACACCTGGCTAATTTTTTTGTATTTTTAGTAGAGACGAGGTTTCACCATGTTGGCCAGGCTGGTCTCAAACTCCTGACCTCAAGCGATCTGCCTGCCTTGGCCTCCCGAAGCGTTGGCATTACAAGCATGAGCCACTGTACCTGGCTTCCCATGGGTTTCATCCATCCATCAATCTATCCATCCATCCATCTATCCATCCATTCATCCATTCATCTTCCTCCCTCCCTCCCTCCCTCCCTTTTTTCTTTCTTCATTCCTTTTTTGCACCCATCAATCTACTGAGGTAAATACTGAAGGAAATTGGAGAATCAAGAGTTTGTGCTAGTGTGCATGTCCACACTAGCTTCACTCCACCTATCCAATTCTCCATCCAACAATTGGAATAATTTTCTAACACAGATATAATCCTGTCACCTCCTTACTTCAAGCCTACCAGTGGTCGTCCACGGCCCTCATGATAGAATGAGCTGAAGACCTCTGTCTGATATGGCCCCTGACCACCTCTCCAGCCTTGCCTCTCCCCTCTCCCATCTCATGACTATCCTCAAACCGAATAGAGTGTGACCCAGCTGAACAGAGTGACTGACAATTGTTGGGATGGGCCACTGTCTTCCCCGCCAGGCCTCTGCACAAGCTCTTCTCTATGCCTGGAATATGCCGCCCACCACCCCTGCTCTTTACCTAGCTCAATCCTACTTATCCTTCAGATGTCGGTGGAGACATCACTTCCTCCAGGAAGCCTCTCCTACCTCCAAAGACTGGGTGAAATCGCTTCTCTGGGATTTCCAGAGTCCCCTGGGCTCACCTCCAGCCCAGCATAGATCACACTATGATTAGCTCCCTGCTTGCCTGTCTGTTTTCTGTCTCTGTGTTATATTGATGTCTGGTTCTCCAACACCTAACAGAGTCTCAATAAAGAGTTTTAAATGGATACCATCTCTCCTTTCATTTCTGTCTCTTGTCACTTGCCTGCATCCCTCAGGACGCTGTGAATTATAAAGAGAGCTAATGACTCCACTACAGTAGAGATGAACCACTCTGGGAGGGGCGCCTGTCTGCAATAGCTCTAGCTTACCACAGTAGCTGAACCACCACCATTAGGTGGTGTCTGAGGGATCCTCAGACAGAGACCCACAGTAAGTGAAAGGGGTGTGTGTGTGTGTGTGTGTGTGTGTGCGCGCGCATGTGTGTGTGCATGCTCCTCACTGCAGCACTTTGCAAGGGTCCCAAACTCCTACTTTCCAACATCAGTACTGCCAGGGGCCAGGGTGAAAGGCTGCTCATAGGAGGCTGTGTGGCACAGTGGTTGTCTCCTGTAACTGGTGTTGACTTCCTGGGTTTGAATCCTGACTCTACAGCTTCCCAGCTGGGTACCCTAGGGTAAGTCATTGAATGCATCAGTGCCTCAGTTTCTCCCTCTGTAAAATGGTCTTGATAATAACAATGTTAACTTTTGGGGTCAGGATGAGGGTATTCAGCAACACGATGCCAGTAAAGTGTTCAGTATAGAGCTGGGACAGAGTAAGAACTTAGTAGACCTCAGTTATTGTCATTGTTCTCCTTTAAATTTAAATGATTCTGCTTATCCAGAAGTCCTGGGATCTGGTCCCAGCTCTGCCGCTAACCCTGTGGATGGCCCTGGATAAGTCCTTTTCCCTCTCTGCACTTCTCCCTGTGTTCTCGAATTCTCCTGCCTCAGAGCTTCAGATGAGCGCGCTTTACTGAGCAGCTGTGAAGTGGCAGTTGGACTGCCTGGCCCTGAGCCTGCTCTTTTGTGGGGGATGAGAAGGTGGGCAGTGGACCTGAATCATCCCAGGATGATATGCCTTCAGAAGCACAGGAGGGCATGGGTAAAGGGCCTGCAAGCTGAGAGGTCGTAGGTGGAGTGACCAACTTTGTTGATGTGCCCAGGACTTTCCTGGTTTTAGCATTGAAACTTCCATGTTCCAGGTATCCTGTCTGTTCTGGGATCAATAGATGTCCACTGAGCAGGATCATCATGTTTCTGGGAAAAGGATCTGGGGATTATGAGGTTGGGACAGGAACTGAAGGCTGGGGAGGGGCTGCCCAACGCATCTGGCACTGCTGGTTGGGGGTACCTGGAGGTGGGATATGGTCTCAGCAAAGCGAAGGAGAAAGTAGAGGGGGAGGGGGAAGGGCTGCTGCTACTCTTTCCTTTTTTTTTTTTTGGATAGGGTCTCGCTCTGTTGCCCAGGCTGGAGCGCTGTGTCACAACCAGGGCTCCTTGCAGCCTGGACCTCATGCGCTCAGGCGATCCTTCCAACTCAGCCTGCTGAATAACTGGGACCACAGGCATACACCACCATGCCTGGCTAATTTTATTTGAATTTTAGTAGATACGGGATCTCCCTATGTTTCCCAGGCTGGTCCTGAACTCCCGAGCAAGTGATCCTTCCTTCTCGACCTCCCGTAGTGCTGGCATTACAGGTGTGAGCCACCGTGCTTGAGCTGTTTCCATTTTTGCACATCTCCTCCAAAGTATCAGCTGCCCTGTGGGATGAAAGCAGGGACTTTTCCAGCCTCTGGTGTTTGCTCTTCCTGCACCCCTTCCTGTTACCTACTTAGGAACTGGGTCTGTATCTATATCCTTCCCAGGCTGCCTTGTAGCTCTCCATACATGTTTGATGAATGAACACTGAACCACACTACAGGTTTCAAAGCCTCATTTGACTTTCTAGTCTAGGGGGGACTAGAAAGGTCTTTTGGCAAGACAACAACAATAATAGCTAATGTTTGTTGAGTATTTCTGTGTGCCTGTGAATGTTCTAAGCACCCTACAGCAGTGCAGTTTCTTTTAACTCAGAAAATGGTTGCCAGCCCCAGATAGCCTCCATCCATCACTGCTGACATGACACCACACACCAGGAAACAGTCTACCCCCGTACTTCTCAACAGGATGACTTTGTGCCCCAGGAGACACTTGGCAATGCCTGGAGACATTTTTGGTAGTCACAACTGAGGGAGAGGTGGAGACCAGGGATACCACTCAATACCCTACAGTGCGCATGGCTACCCCCACCACAAAGAATTATCTGGACCATTATGTCAGCAGTGCAGAGGTGGGGAGACCCTACATGATATGCTTCATCTGCTATTTTATCCTCTCAATGGCCCCATGATGTAGGATCACAAAAGAGGAAACTGAGGGTCAGAGAGGTTAGGCAAATGCCCAGTGGAGCCAGGACGTGATCGCTGGTGGATCGGGTGTCAAATCCCATGCTCTTGGCCCCTGCTCTGGGGAAGCTGACTGGGAGATGAGGGCAGAGAGGCTGCCTTGGGCAGGGGCAGGGGGGCCACTCTGCTGGAGGGCGTGGATCCTCCGGATTGCTGAACACAGTCCTGTCTGAGGGTCACTGGAGGGTCGGGGTGTGGCAGAGTGGCTTGTCCAGAGCCCAGAGACAGCCTGTGGGGAATTTTCCTGGCTGGCCAGAGCAGCCACCAGACGGGAGACCGAGCAGAATGTAATATCTGGCCATCTGCAGCCAGCAGCCCCCAAATGCAGCAGGCAGCCCCTCCTGGCAGATAAGAAGATTCTTCCTGCACCCCTGTGTGCTGGATTCACTGCTGGTCTAGGACGACTGGACTTTGGGGAATAGAGCGTCTCACATGCAGTTGATACATGCATGTACTCACGTGCACACAAGACACACGCCTGCACACAGCCTCCACCTTTCAGGTGCCAGGGGCTCTGACGGGCCCTGAGACCATGGGTGACCACAACTGTTGGACCATCCACCTCTCTGTCACATGCCACATGCCTGCTCTTGTCTCTGTGCCTCTCCTTAGGAAACTGGTCAGCATTTACCTGCGGTGGAGGATATCTTTGCCCCCTGTGCCAAGCAGAAGGGAAAACATCAAGATTGCTATGAGTGGAGGCACGATGCATTCAGGAGGGCATGCAGGGTGGCAAGGGGGCAGGTCACCCTCACCTGTCCTCAGTCTACCCTGTGCCTTCAGAATACCTGTTCTCCTCTCAGTCCTGTGAGTCTTCAGTAAGTGCTCCTCTCCTCTCTGATCTGCTTCCAAGGAAATACAACCAGCTTCAGTTTTTGGGACCCGAGAGAGTCTTTATGAGTTCCAGAATCACCCTAGAACAATGAGAACCACCATTCACTGAGGGTTTAAATCAGGCACCAGGCACTGTGATGCACATGTCTCCTCCAACTCCTGTGATAGCTCTGATAGATGTTGACATACACCCCATTTTCTGAAGCTCAGAGAGGTGAAGTCTTTCTCCCAAGGTTACAGAGCAAAGCACATTATTTCAGGGGTTTCTAGGAAGTTGAGACTCGCTGTAGATCAGGCAGAAGAGTGCAGGGCAGGGCATATGGCAGGCACCCCAGATTCATCCATGTCCTTGTAGGGGATTAGGGAACCCTCTTCAGTGACAGACAAGAGCTGTTCATAACCAGTCTCACACCGGGCTGCCTGTCAGGTGTTGGGGAGCACGTGGCTTTTTGCAGTGGTTAAAATACACTCTTATTGTCAAGTGAAGAGGAAGTAAACATTGTTGACTCATTTGGTCAAAACTTTTTTTAAAAATAGGAGCATGACCCACTTCATATGGACTCAGCATCTGAGAATGGCTCAAATTCTTGAATTTGCATCTTCCAAGCCTTCACCCGGTTCAGAAGTTGCATTCTTCCTTGATTATCTCCCTGATTAACTAAACGTGACTGTGGACCAAGTCTGAGCCTGGCATGAGGAACACAAACATGAAGGCATGGGGGTGGTGGAGGTCTCTGCCTGGTGTGTCCATTCACCGAGAAGAGTGACTATTTAAAGCACCTACTATGAGTTGAGTGGCTTTGCAAACTCAACACTTCCTTATCCTCTTGGTGGTCCTGTGAGTTTAGATGATTATCACTTTTATTTTACAAGTCAGGAGACTGGGACTTGGAAGAGTTTTGTGGCTTGATCAGGGTCCTGCAATCAGATAGTGGCAGGGGTGGGATGGGGACCTAGGCCTGGCTGGGGCATAAGTCCTTATCCCTTCTGGGCATGATCTCCACCCACATTTGGAAGACAGCCCTGGTCTGAGCTGGGCTCGGGATGGGCAGGGCCTCTTCATTTGCCTCCTGGGTTACACTGCTTAGCTTTGCTACCTTTGGGGGTTCAAGGCTGTTTTCCTCCCAATGGGATTAGCTCTGTTCTGATTTTAACCCAAATGGAAGGTTCTGGCTACAATCACTAAGGGCCCTTCCAGTCTCCAATGACACCACGCCAGACAGGCCGAGGAGTTTGCTCTCCTAGCCCAGAACACCCAGTCTGCTCCAGGCGAGGAAATCACATTACTGAATTATGGTTCATTTGCAAGGTTCCCCTGTCCAGCCAGGATGCTGGCTCCCTGACCCCATTAATCAGAGATTCAGCTTTCCAAGTGCAGGGCGGCCTCCGCAGTCCATGGTAGTTGTCCCAAGGACCACGGCCTGACCTTTGTGGAGCGAGATGCTAACGCTGAAATCGGGTTTGAATTCCAGCAGCTCCTCCCAATTTGGAGGCAATTATCTAACTTCTCTGAGCCTCAACTTTCTCACCTACAAAATAGGGATAGTCATGGTGTCTGGCAGACTTTTCCTTTCCTTTTCTTTTTGTCTGTTAGTGTCCATTTTGCTTTTCGGCTGGCATTCCCTCTTCTCATATTTTTAAGGAGAGAATTCACCTTTTTCTCTGTTGGATGATCATGGATTCTGCTCTTCCCAATCCAGAGGCAGGTACTATTCACCCCATGGGGTCATAGAGAGGATTAAACAGGGTGATGCCTGCAGTGGGAAGATTTGAAAACCTTTCTTCCAGCGTTTTTTTTTTTTTTTTTTTTTTGAGACGAGTGTTGCTCTGTCGCACTCACCCAGGCTGGAGTGATCTCTAGCAGTGGTATGATCTCAGCTCAGTGCAACATCCACCTCCTGGGTTCAAGTGATCCTCCTGCCTCAGCCTCCTGTGTAGTTGGGACTGCAGGTTCCTGCTACTGTGTCCAGATAATTTTTGTATCTTGGGTAGAGATGGGGTTGCACCACATTGGCCAGGCTGGTCTCAAACTCCAGACCTCAGGTGATCTGCCCGCCCTGACCTCCTGAAGTGCTGGGATTACAGGTGTGAACCACCGCACCTGGCCCTTACAGCGATTTTGAAAAGCATTTACCCAGGGCCTGGCAGTTGGTATGGACATCAGCTGTCCCTCAGGGGGAGGCAGACTTTAAGATGCCCCAGCTCAGTCTTGTATTTGGTCACACAGCCAGGTATTCATAGCCAGGTATTCACTTGTGACTCCTTCCCCTTCAAGTGTGGGTGAGACCTTGTGACCTGCTTCTAATGAATTGATACAGCAAAAGCAAGGGGTTGGCACTGCTGAGATCAGGTGACAAAAAGGCAGTGGCTTCTGTCCTTTCCTCTTGCCATTGCTCTCCTAAGAGCCCTGGAAAAGCAAGAGGCCAGGTTGCGAGCTGCCCTAGGGAGAGGTCCACGTGGCACAGAGCTGATGCCTCAGGCCTGCAGCCAGAGAGCACAAACCTGAGGCTTGCCAAGAGCCTTGTGGGTGAGCTTGGAAATGAAGTGAGCTATCTGCTTCCTTTTCCCCACCGTTGGGAGAATAGATGGTATTCTGTAAGCTCTGAGACCCTCTGTGATTTCTGCTATTTTTCTGTTAACTATTGCTTTAGCAACTGCCAGCAGCAAGCCCCACTGACGACATGCTTTCTATGTGCTAGGCGCTGTGTTAAGCCCATGTGTCTACGTTCTTTTTGAGACAGAGTCTCGCTGTGTCACCCAGGCTGGAGTGCAGTGGCGCGATCTTGGCTCACTGCAACCTCCGTCTCCTGGGCTCAAGCAATTCTCCTGCCTCAGTCTCCCGTGTAGTTGGGACTGCAGGCACCCACCACCGCACCCAGCTAATTTTTGTATTTTTAGTAGAGATGGGGTTTTGTCATGTTGGCCAGGCTGGTCTTGAACTCCTGAGCTCAAGTGATCCTCCTGCCTCTCAGCCTCCCAAAGTGCTGGGATTACAGGCATGAGCCACCATGCCCAGCCCATTTGTCTACTTTTTTTTTTTTTTTTAATCCCTTTTTACAGAGGTGACACTGCAGCTTGAAAGGGTTAACAGTCTTGCATGTGGTCACACAGCCAGCATGTGGCTGAGCAGGGGGCACAAAGCAAAGTCAGCCTGACATTTTGGCACCTACTTCTGGACAGGTGTAGGCTGAGGCTTCTGAGAGAGGAGCCCCAAGAAGCCCTTTATACACGCCAGGGAGCACCCTCTGCCCGCGGAAGGGTTGTTGGGGGTGCCAGTGTTGTTTTGCACTGAGGGTCATGCAGAGCTGAGACTGTTCTAGAGAGACTCAGAGACTGGGGGTTTGCAGCACCTTCCTCTTAGCTGGAGGAGAGCATGGGGGCAGGTCTGCGTGGTGGCAGCAGGATGACTGAGTTGGCCTGCCTGAGCTTTGGACACTCCAGGTTTCTTGGCCACGCACTTTTGTTCCTGAGCTCAGAGGCTCTGGGCACAGGCTTCTGGCTATGGGTCTCTGGCGACTCCTGGGGGAAAGGGGCCCCACTTGTGTGACTGAAGAAGACAAGGACCCTCCGTGGTCATTCCTCTTCCCAGGGAACCTCCTCCGAGCCAAAGGTTTGTGGTTGCTGTGACCTCATCCTCTTGTGCCAGTTCCTGCTTCCCTGTAATTTATGGCCACGTCTGCATTAATTGATGCTGCAGAGGCCGTGAACTGGACTAATTGTTTCCAAATATCAAATTGCAAGTTTTCTTGGCTGATTACAGGGGCATCAGAGTGGAAAGTGGCAAGGTTCTGCTGTTGTAATAATGAATGAGGGACCCCAGGGATGCCATCTGCCCGGATGAGACTGAGAGACCTCCCCACGTGGCACAGTTACCCAGCAGGCTGGGACACCTCCAACCCCTGGTCATGAGAGGGGCACATTTCCTGGAAGGAGCTGCCCCCCATTATCCTGTGGTGATAATGGGACAGACAGAAAGGGGCCTAGTGATGCACTTCCAGGCCACAGAGGAAGCAGATGCTTGCAAGGTCATCAACACCATCATCATTACCTTACAATAGCACCTACTACATGCTAGGACTATGCCAGACCTCTCCGTAGAGCTCATTTATTTAATGCATCATTGCTAAAGGGAAGGTACTCTTTCCACTGCCATTTTACAATGAGGAAACTGAGGCACAAAAAGGTGACATTACATAGTCAGTAGGTGGTGGAGCTGGTCTTTAACCCTGTGTAGTTTGACTCTAATACACACGCTCTTAACCACCACACCAAGAGTCTCTCCAGGGGGCTCTATGCCAGCCAGACGAGCTTGCATCTCCAGTTCTGGAAGCTTTGGGGTTGTGGCTTTTTAAACTCCCCACTGTTTTCTTTTCGCTGTGTGTCCAGGCTGGAGTGCACTGGTGCAATCTCGGCTCACTGCAACCTCTGCCTCC
>NW_012107585.1:2430388-2431311 GCF_000951045.1 Mandrillus leucophaeus
GACTGAGAGACCTCCCCACGTGGCACAGTTACCCAGCAGGCTGGGACACCTCCAACCCCTGGTCATGAGAGGGGCACATTTCCTGGAAGGAGCTGGGGGAGTTCTTCTCTACGGCTATGTCTTCAATGTCCCCCATTATCCTGTGGTGATAATGGCACAGACAGAAAGGGGCCTAGTGATGCACTTCCAGGCCACAGAGGAAGCAGATGCTTGCTAGATCATCAACATCATCATCATTACCTTACAATAGCACCTACTACGTACTAGGAGCTATGCCAGACCTCTCCGTAGAGCTCATTTATTTAATGCATCATTGCTATAGGGAAGGTACTCTTTCCACTGCCATTTTACAGTGAGGAAACTGAGGCACAAAAAGGGGACATCACATAGCCAGTAGGTGGTGGAGCTGGTTTTTAACCCTGTGTAGTCTGACTCTAATACACATGCTCTTAACCACCACACCAAGAGTCTCTCCAGGGGGCTCTATGTCAGCCAGATGAGCTTGCATCTCCAGTTCTGGAAGCTTTGGGGTTGTGGATTTTTAAACTCCCCACTGTTTTCTTTTCGCTCTGTGTCCAGGCTGGAGTGCACTGGTGCAATCTTGGCTCACTGCAACCTCTGCCTCCTAGGTTCAAGTGATTCTCCTGCCTTAGCCTTCTGAGTAACTGGGACTACAGGCATCCGCCACCACTCCCGGCTGAGTTTTGTATTTTTAGTAGAGACAGGGTTTCACCATGTTGACCAGTCTGGTCTCAAACTCTTGACTTCAGGTGATCTACTCGCCTTGGCCTCCCAAAGTGCTGGGATTACAGGCATAAGCCACCGTGCCTGGCCCCCACTGCTTTCTAATTGTTCCAATTTCCATTCATTTCCAGGTCAGCCCCTCTGCACTTCCCTTATCCCAGTTACTCCAAGGCCTTTTC
>NW_012107585.1:2432081-2461158 GCF_000951045.1 Mandrillus leucophaeus
GGAGCTTGCAGTGAGCTGAGATCGTGCCACTGCTCTCCAGCCTGGGCGACAGAGTAAGACTCCATCTCGAAATAAATAAATAAATAAATAATAAAATAAAAATAAAAATTAGCCAGGCATGGTGGCACATGGCTGTAATCCCTGCTACTTAGGAGGCTGAGGTGGAAGAGTTGCTTGAGCCCAGGAGTTCAAGGCTGCAGTGAGCTATGATCGTGCCATTGTACTCCAGACTGGGTGACAGAGAGATACCCTGTCTCTAAAAAAAAACCTCAAACAACAACAACCACCACCAAAAAAAAAAACAAAAAACAAAAAACAAAAACCACAAAAAAAAACAGATGCCACTCTTGTGATGGTCATCTTGAGGAAAAGGCAATAACTTCTGATTCCTTGGTCTCCAATCTCAACCTCAAATGCCTACCAGTCACAAGGGGGAACCAAGAAACTCGTCAATCTTGCTGAAAACAAGCCCAACCCAAAGTTTAGCCTCCTCCCCAAACACAACCAGTTTTGGAAGTTGCCCTTTCTGGATTAAATATTACCTCAGTGCTATTAAATTGCAACTCTCAACTTTTCCTCTTCAGAGACCTGCAAAGACAGACGAGGCTAAGCATTCTATGGGCATCCCTAGATTTCAAGGTTGGAAAAACATTTGGCAGAGAAGTAAAGCAGTTTAGTAGCTTGTAGCCACCAGGGCTGCCAACTCCCACCAGTGATAGCTTCATGGCGTCAGGCATGTTGTGGCTGAAATAGGACAGAAGGTAGGCGCAGACCCCCGTGTATCTACCTATGGTGAACCCACGTCCTTTCTTCCTGCTCAGAAAAGTTTGTCAGTGACTGAAAGTGACATTTCTTTCAAGGACCTCCTGGAATCTGCTCTGATTTCTCTAGAATCCAATATTTGTATATCAAGCAAGTATCAAGACTTGTGTGCTCTGGAACCTCTTGATTGGTCCTGACACACCAGTGTCCCACCCCAGCAGTGAGAACCATTGCCCTAAGCCAGGAGGCCAGAAATGACCACTCCCCTCTCTAGTGCCCAGAGCCTCTTCCATGATGGCTGGTACTGAGTCCTACACACCGTGAATACTTGGTCTAGAAGTGAAATGTTGAGTCCCTGAGCCTGTTGCCTCCACAGTCTGCTTAAGACAGTTCCTGGGTTTTCCTGACCAGCTCTATCCCCTCTCTTTCTGATAAGAGCACCCCATTTTCCTTGGGAGAACAATTCAGCTTTTACTCTCATGGCCGTGGGATTGATTGAGGAGAAACAAGTGCCTCTAGGCAGGGCAATCAGAGGCAACACACACTAACTGAGTTCTACCCCACCACTTCCAATACTCTCCAATTCCACCTCAATTATAATTGTTTCAGAGCGCTTATTAGGGTCTGACTGTTGTCTGCCCACTAGAATGTAAGCTTTAAGATGGCAAGGACTCAGTCCATTTTGATTACTCATGATGCCTCAATTCTTACAATGGTGCCTAGAATATAGTAAGTACTCAATAAAGACTTGTCAAATGAATAAATGGTGACTTGACTTTGGCAAAAGAGAGTCTAAAGGACAGCCTTTCTTTCCACTGGTGTTGTTAAAGGGATAGAACAAAAATCTGCCCTGAGAAGAGCCTGCCTGAGAATGAAGACTGCACAGAAGAAAGCAGACCTGAGAGGTGAACAGAGAAAGATTCCTGATAATGCTGGTCACCTGGGATCCAGCTGTGTCTGAAGCCAGAACTAGAACCACTGCTTAGATGGCTGCTTTCTCATTTATTCTACTATGAGTAATTCACATGTTAGGTGCTGGGTAATACTTTGGCAAATAAACATCCATGATCCTGCCTTCATATTCCAGAGGAGGAACTAGACAGCATAAAAGCAAGCAAATGAACAAAAGCCAAAATCATTAGCCATGATAAAGGCTGTAAAGAAATATCATATGATGGCTAGGTGCAGTGGCTCAGGCCTGTAATACCAACACTCTGGGAGGCTGAGGTGGGAGGAGCACTTGAACCCAGGAGATTGAGGCTGCAGTAAGCTATGATTGCGCCACTGCACTCCAGCCTGGGTGACAGAGTGAGACCTTGTCTCAGAAAACAACCAGTAACAAAAACTCAAAAATCTTGAAGATTGAGAAGTACCCCTGCCCTTCCAACAAAGAGGAGGTGTTCCAAGTAGAAGAAACAGCACATGCAAAGGCCCCGAGGTTGGAGGAAGCTTGGTAGGTGTGAAGATGCCGGAATCCTGGCACGTACAGAGTGAGGGAACACCTGGCTCGAGACAGAGTTGGACATTAGCACATATCTTAGCCTAGAACTTGGAGATCAAGGTGAGGCATTTAGATTTTATCTGATGTGCCCTGGAAAGTGACAGAAGGATCTGGAACAAGGAATGACAATCACCTTGTGTCTAGACAGATTCCTCTGCCTGCTTAAGGCAAACGCATTGGGACACAGGGTGAAAGAGGACGTAAGGGCTCCTGGCGAGAGAAGACTGGGTGAGCGTGGTGATGCTGGACAAGGCAAGAAGCTGTCTCTTATACACATCTAGATGTGTATAAGAGACAGCTTGAGAGTTCTCTTAGAGAAAAGATTGAATCCTAGATTTTATCTGATGTGCCCTGGAAAGTGACAGAAGGATCTGGAACAAGGAATGACAATCACCTTGTGTCTAGACAGATTCCTCTGTCTGCTTAAGGCAAACACATTGGGACACAGGGTGAAAGAGGACGTAAGGGCTCCTGGCGAGAGAAGACTGGGTGAGCGTGGTGATGCTGGACAAGGCAAGAAGTGGGCAGAGGCAAGGACTGTGGTCCAGCTGAATTTTCAGAGGCCCTCTCATGTGCGCCCACTCTTTGGAATCATTCTCATAGATACCCTGTGGGACGCCCACCCCCCAGCCTGGCCCTGCGTAGCGCTGAGTCATATCTAATTATAGCCTTCCAGGGTGATTTCCTTACCTGCTTTTTTCTGTGTTTTTAAGCTCTTCATTACTTCCTAATTGTCCTGATTTTAGTTCTTTCTTGTTCTTGTCAAACACCCATTTAAAAAATGAGTCATCATTAACTGCATGCCACTCTTCATTTAGAATTAGGCCCATTTCACCCTTTCTCTCTCTCTTTTTTTCCTCTTCAAGAAAACTGGGGGATTAAAAAATTACACTTTTCTGACATCCTTTCTTTATCTCTTTTGCTAGTGCAAATGCTGTTGGCTGCTCAACTGCCTAAGGGTTTCTTCTGCAGCCCAAATGAACAGCTTTGTGCTTCCAGCCTTTGATAGCTTTTGGGGGCGTTGATCACTGAGCCAAACCTCCAGGTCTCAGCCTCCCATAGTGGCCTGCTCAGGCATGAGTCAAATCAAGACTAGACCATCAGGGGACATGAAGCTACTGCTCACCTTGCAAGTGAAGCTGGCCTGGCCTTGACCCACTCCCTGTGCAGTAATCCTAGGCACTTCTAATGTTGCAACTCCAAAAACCAGCAAGACAGGTGCTATCATTCAGTCAATCAACAAATATGTATACTGGGTCACAGACCTCTGCTGCGAGATAGGACAGAGCTAACGGTAGGTTCTGGATTCAAACTGCCTGAGGCTACTTTTTTACAGCTGGTAGAATTTGAGACAAATGACTTAACCATTCTGAACCTCAGTTTCCTCATCTGTAAATTGGCGGAATACAAACACCCTACTTACAGGGTTGCTTTGTGAATTGAAATGGATGCGATTGAAGCCATTGTCTAGCCATAGGTGATGAGATCTTGAGGGAAATGTACTTTACACAGAGGAAGAGGGATAGACATCAGCAAGTGTCAGTGGACATGGTCACTCAAGCTGAGTTTTCAGATGGGATGGGAAATAAAAAATAAATTGGTCAACTCTCAAGAAGGGGCCTACGGCACAAAGAGAACATATTGTATGATTCCATCTTATGAAGTTCAAGAAGAAGAACACTACTGATGGTGGTAGATGTCAGAATGGTGATGACCCATAAGGGTGGGTTATTTTTTTACTATTTTTTTGAGACAGGGTCTCACTCTGTTGCCCAGGCTGGAGTGCAGTGGCACAATCATAGCTTACTGCAGCCTCAATCTTCTGGGCCCAAGCAATCCTCCAGCCTCAGCTTCCCAAGTAGCTGGGACCACAGGCATGTGCCACCATGCTCTGCTAATTGTTTTGATTTTTTAGTAGAGATGAGGTCTCACTACGTTGCCTAGGCTAGTCTCAAATTCCTGAGCTCAGGCAATTCTTCCGCCATGGCCTCCCAAAGTGCTGGGATGATAGATGTGAGTCACTGCACCTGGTCAAGGGGTGGGTTATTGATTGGGAAGGGCACAGGGATATTGTAGGGTGTGTTGGTAATGCCCTGCATCTTGATCCAGGTGGCAGATACACAGGAGCCTTGTTAAAACCCAGCAAGGGTGTACCTTTAATATTAGTACACTTATCTGGGTATAAGTTATGTCTACAACTCTCATTATAACTCTTGGTATCAAACCCCTTATCTACCCACTCTACCCAGTTATTTTTCTTCTATCTGTCCATCTATTCATCCATCTATCCTTCCATTCACCATTCATTCATCCTTCCTTCCATCAATCCATCTTTCCATTATCCAACCATCCATTCATTCACTCATCAATCTATCCATCATGTAATCATTCACCCTCCATCCATATTTCCTTCCTTCCTCCCTTCCTTCCTTCCTTCCTCTTTTCCTTTCTTCCTTCCTTCTTTCCTTCCTTCCTTCTTTCCTTCCTTCCTTCCTTCTTACTCCCTTCCTCCCTTCCTCCCTTTCTTCCACCCATCCACCCATTTGTCTTTTGGTCCATTCATCCACCCACCCACCCATCCATCCTTCTATTCGTCATTCATTCATTCATTCATTCACCAATTCATCCATTTATCCTTCCTTTCTTCCTTCATCCATCCTTTTGCTCATTCAGAAACTAGTAATGGCTCCGACAATATGCCAGGCATTGAATCAACTCAACTAGGAGGATGCGACAATGAAGAAATCACCATCCTTGCCCTCTCTCAGTTCAGTTCAGGAGACAGAACCCAAATCCACCTCTACGATGCACCATGGAAAGTGCTACAGGGGTGAAATGGAGCCCTGTGCTTACAGCTAGAGAGTCTGGGAAAGGGATGTGTATTTCAGAGGAGTTGATATCTTGGATGAAATGTGAAGGCTGACCTGGTGTTTACTAGGGTAAGAAAGGGCAGTGGCATTCCAGATGGGCCGAACAGTGTGTGCAAAGGCATGGGGATGAAGGAGCAACTCAAGTTCTAGGACTTGCATATTCAGCCTGATGAGCGTATAAGGAGTGTGGGCAGAAGACTTACAGGTCTTAAGGCTGGTGGGGAGGACCACCTGGTGGAGGACTCTGTGTAGGAGACAATTGGCCCTGGCTGCATTAACTGCATGGTACTTAGGGAAGGAGGAAACTATTTCTAAGGCAGTGGCCAGCCCCGGACCCTTCTGACATATATAAACAAAAGCCCTTCCAAAGCTATACAGGGACATCTATCTCTTTTCTCAAAACCTGAAGATGTCCGAGGTCTGGAGGAAAAACAGGCCCTAGGCCATGATTAAATATCTACGATATGCTTAGTTATGTGTGCAATTTAGATTTAATAAGAGGGCTCCTGGATTGTATAATAAAATACAATGAGCATGTTACCAGGTGAGGCCTGATTTTTATTTAATTAGATGCTAGCTTCATGTGGCTTCAGGGAATGAGAAAAGGACTTATGGGTTAGGGGATGACTTTTGCAGTAAGATTTAACTATGTCCCTCTCTAGGGTATATGTCGAAATTACCAAAGGAATATAAAAATCAGGGAAAGCCTTTAACAGTGCTGGAAACTAGGGGAGATTGGCATCCATATAAATTCATATAATTTATGCAAAATAGAGTGTGGATGAGATTTGACTGAAAGAAGGTCTGAACAGATTTATAGAAGGTCATGAAGGAGTAAGTCACCTTCCAGTTAGTGGAACAGACCCCAGAGCATACAACTGTCAGGAATGGGAAGTAACAAATAGGTTCGTTTAAATCCAGCTGGTGCCTCTGGGAAGGATGTAGTACGGGCCACCATGTTGTCGTGAAGCCCAAGTGGGTGTTAATCCTTGGCTGGTGGCCACTGAGGGAAGCCAGGCTCGGCAGGCAGTAAGGGCATTGCCTTCATTATTTCTCTGATTCCACAATTACCAGAGAAAAGACACCATTTGGCCCAAGGCTGAGCCACCTGCTGAGGTTGCCCATGATAACCATCCCTCGCTCTCCTCTCCTGGGTGGCTGGAATCCCCAACTGGAAATGTTCAACTGAGATAAGTCCAATTTTCCCCTTCTTGTTTCTGTTGGCCTTGATAGGATTAATAGGGCTCATGTAACCTTAGAAACATGGAGGACCAATTCAGATATTACCAAAGAGGGAGTAGAACAAAGAGAAAAATAATTTGAAAAAATAGAAAACTTTCTTGAGGCTTCAGTCTATAATTGGCCGAGCCGAGTGAGTATCTTAGCCAAATCTAACAAAAATCAATATCAGGAATTTCAGAATAAGAAAAAATTTCTGCAAGTATTTAAGAAAAAAAAAAATGAAGCAAAACCAAACCCCAAACCTCAAACAACCACCGCCACCACCCAGGTGATCTTTATAAAGGAACAGAATCAGGCTTGCCACAGATTTCTAAAACTTGATACCACAAGCGAAAGAAGCAAATAGGCAAAAGAGTTGAACAGGCACTTCATGAAAGAATATTTCCAAACGACTGCTAAGTAAGCCTGTGAAAAGATGTGCAAAGTCATGACATTAGAGAAATACAAATTAAAACCACAGTGAGCTCTCTCTACACACCTGGAGTGGCCCAAACCAAACAAAATAAGAATTTAAACCCTGGCAAATTCCAAGTGTCGACAAGGACATGGAGCAAGTAGAACTCTCATGCATGGATGGTGGAGAATGGTGCAGACATGTTGGGAAACTCTTTGACAGCTTCTTACAGTGTTCACCTCCTATATGATCGAGCAATCCCACACCTACGTACATACCTGGGGAAATGAATTCAGTGTCTACAGAAAACACCTGTATAATAACAGTAATCCCAAACTGGAAAACACCCAAATATCTATCATGAGGAAAATGGATAGACAAACTATGGTACAGTCATTCAGTGGACTAATACTCAGACAGAAAAAAATAATTAAAAGGAACAAATTAGTGATATACACAACACAGGTGAATCTAAAAGAAATAAGACCTAGTGTTCGATAGATCAGTAGGGTGATTATAGTTATCAATAATACTATTGTACACTTCAAAATGGCTAGAAGGGAATAAAACAGATGTTCCTAGCATAAAGAAAAGATATAGCCTGGGCAACATAGTGGGACCCTGTCTCAACATAATAAAATAAAATAAAAGAAGCCAGGTGTGATGGTAGTATGTGCCTGTAGTCCCAGCTACTCGGGAGGTTGAGGCAGGAGGACCCCTGGGGCTCAGGAGACTGAGGATGCAGTGAGCTATGACTATGCCACTGCACTCTGGCCTGGGTGACAGAGTGCCCTGTCTCAAAAATAAAATAAAATAAAGAGTCAAAGTGATGAATATCCCTATTACCCTGATTTAATCTTCACACATGGTATGAAATGTAACAAATGATCACACATACGTGAAAATATGTACATCTATTATGTATCAATTAAGAAAAACTTAATGTGGAGTAGAATAAGCCAGACATAGAGTCCAGACTGTGTGATTCCATTTATATGAAGTACAAGAAGAGATAAAACTAAATTGCTATGATTCTAAGGGTGGTTGCACCTGGGAGTGGAAGAATGCCTGCAAAGGAGAATAAGGGGACATTCCTGGGTCATGGAATTGTATTAATCTGTTTTCATGCTGCTGATAACGACATACTTGAGACTGGGTAATTTATAAAGAATAAGAGGTGTAATGGACTCACAGTTCCACATGGCTGGGGAGCCTCACAATCATGGCGAAAGGCAAAGGAGGAACAAAGGCATGTCTTACATGGTGGCAGGCAAGAGAGAGAATGAGAGCCAACCATCAGATCTCACGAGACTTATTCACTACCACAAGAACAATATGGGGGAAAATGCCCCCCTGATTTAATTATCTCCCACCAGGTCCCTCCCACAACATGTAGGAATTATGGGAGCTACAATTCAAGATGAGATTTGGGTAGGGACACAGTGAAACCATATCAGGAATATTCTTATTGTGGTCCAAGAATTTTCCACTCTTATATTTACCTTTCAGGTGCCATGAATGTATTCTCAGACAAAAACCTGGAAAGTCTGCCACTTGTGTGCCCTCAAACAAAACAAAATGAAAAACTCAAAGGCAAGCCCTTTTTGACAAACAATAAATCAAAACAAATAATCCAAGAATGGGGAGATCATGGATTTTAAGAACTGATATTGAGCAACAAAACCAGAAAAACAAAAATATAAATCTATGTATATTTTTGTTAATAGTTACTGACAATGCAAATATAAAAATAATTATCTGAAGTGGGATCTATTAAATAAAACTATTTTATTAATACTAATAATTTGAATCTAAGCTCCTAGAATATGATGAAAGAAATTCTGAAACTAGGGAGAGAAGAAATAAATCTTAAAGAAATAAACAGATAGAGGAAAAAAAGATGAATGTTCAAGGAGAGTTATGGAGTTATTGATGAGACAGAAGAAATGATCTAAATTTTCATAATGGAGGACTATATGACAGCATATTACACAGTCCATAATATTATGTCCTTTTTCTCATCTGGACTCTTTCAGTTATAGGGTAGATGACCTCAAGGGAGCCTCAGATTCCTCATTTGTAAAATAGGGTCATTCATTCATTCAACAAATATTTACTGAGCACCTACTAACCGCCAGGCACTGTGGAAGGTCCCCAGAACACAAAATGAACACACCAGGGTTCTGCATTCATGTAGCTCACATTCTAGTGTGTAAGGAGGTAATGGTGCTGCAGAGAATGTTATGACAGGGTAGAGAAACAGAGGGGGACAGGATATGCTGGGGTGATCAGCAAATGCCTCTTTGAAGAAGAATCACTTCATCAGAGACCTGACAGAGATGAGAAACTGAGAAAATGAGCCCTTGGAAGGCTTTGAGTAGGGGAATGATGTCATCCAACTCCTATTTTAATAGAATCCTTCTATGTGGGATCATAAATGTAGGGTCACTCAAGGATTCATGGACAACAGGGGTTAAGGGATGGACAGAATATGGTACACAACCATCATGAGATAAGGGTTTTTGTTTTTGTTTTATGAGACTGGGTGTTGCTCCATCACCCAGGCTGGAGTGCAGTGGCTGGATCCTAGCTCACTGTAGCCTCGAACCCCTGAGCGCAAGTGATTTTCTCACCTCAGCCTCCTGAGTAGCTGGGACTACAGGCATTCACCACCATGCCTGGCTAAAAAAACTTTTTGTAGAGACAGGGTCCTGCTATATTGCTCGGCCTGGCCTCAAACTCCTGGCCTCAAATGATCTTTCCTCCCTGGCCTCCAAAAGTGTTAGAATTACAAGTGTGAGCTGCTACACCCAGCTGAAAGAATATATTTGAAACTCCACTTGCACCTAGGAGAAAGTAGAGTTCTTTCTGTTGTGGGGGATGGGAACGGAGGCAACTAAAATCTTGATTTGGTCCATTGTTTTCTAGTTTTGCTCCAGAGACAGGGCTCTGGCTATGCTGAGACTGTTTGCAAGGCCCAGTGGACATGGCATGATTTGTTCTGTGTGGCTTCTGCCACACTCTGCAACTCCATTGGTAGAAATGGATGGAAGGGTCATTACCAAGTTCTCATCCACATAGCCTCTGATGACCTTTCTGCAGGCAAAGGGTGACAACATTTTCCTGAAGTCCCTTGCTCTTCCCTGCCTCACCAGGAAACGTGTCAATGCCCCAGGAGTACTGGTCAGCTGGGACCCCTCCCCAGGGGCTTGGTGAGAAGAGGATGCTGTGTCATGAAATGTTCCCCTAGGGATTCTCCAGGGGTCCAACCCCTGTCTCCAGCCTTTGCAGCCTAGCTGCTGTAGAGCTGAGACTTCTTTAACTGAGACCCCTGCTTCCTCTCTTGCTGTCCCTAGGGATAGGAGTCAGGGGGGTACCTGGAAGTACTCTCTTCCTTCATTCACTCATTCATTAATTTATTTAGTCAATACCATCTAATGCGCAAACTCAACAGTTTAACTCCCACAGGGGAAGTGGTGGGGCACAATGGGGAAGACCATGGACTCTAGACTCAGCCAGTCCTGGGTTCGAATCTTGGCTCTACCATTTACTCCCTGGGTAATGTTGGGGAAGTCACTTTACTTCTCTGTGACTCAGTTTCCTTCTCTGTAAAATGGAGATCCTCATGGTACCTACCTCGTAGAGCTGACAGATTTGTGCACATAAAATACTTAGCCTTGTAATTGGCATATGATGATAAGACAAAATGGTAACTGCCATTGTTATTATTATTATTATTGCTAAATCTGCCTGAATTTGAATCCCAGTGATGCCACTTACTTTTGTGTGACTGGAAGGTTATAGAACCTTCTTCTTTAGGGGTGTTGGAGACTTCAGTGAAATAATTCAGGGTAAGTATTTGGAAGAGGGCCTAATATAAGAAAGTAGTAAGTGTGAAATCAGTACAAAAAGGCCGGCTGAGCGTGGTGGCTCACGTCTGTAATCCCAACACTTTGGGAGGCCAAGGCAGCCAGATCATTTGAAATCAAGAGTTCGAGACCAGCCTGGCCAATATGGTGACACCCCATTTCCACGAAACATACAAAAATTAGCTGGGCATGGTGGCCTGCACCTGTAATCCCAGTTGCTTGCGACACTGAGGCAGGAGAATTGCTTGAACCTAGGAGGTGGAGGTTGCTGTGAGCCGAGATCATGCTACTGCACTCCAGCCTGGGTGATAGAGCAAGACTCTGTCTCAAAAAAAAAAAAAAAAAAAAAAATTAAAAACATTTTTTTAAAAGGACAAATTTCCCCCCAGTGTTTCATGCCACACTGACACCAGAAGAGGAAGGGCAGAGGCCATTTGACCTGGAGGAGGGTGGAGAGAGTGGTCGTTTGGGCCCCCCGCTGTGGAAAGAACCCCTTGGAGTGACCTGTCTGCTTTGCACATATCTGTTTGTAACCTTCCCACACCCTGCCCACCGGCCTAGACTGTTATGCAGTCGGCAGAGTTGAAGGGGGCACAGTGCAGCCACAGACAGCATGGACTTCAGAGCCAGACTGACCCAGTTTGAGTCTTGACTCTGCTGTCTCCTGGTTGTATGACTTGGACAAATCCTCTCACTCCTCTGGTCCTCAGTTTTCTCATCTGTAAAATGGGGACGATAATAACGGTGCCTGTCTGGTTGGGTTGGTGAAGGATTAAATGAGATCATTCCACACTGCCTGCACCTCCTATGGGCTAAGCCTAATGGAAGGTACCAGGGAACATCCGTGAATAGGACAGGTATGGTCCCTGGCCTTGAACAGGGGACACTGTCATGGTCAGCCTTCAATAACCCTCATCAATCATCATAATAATTAAATGATGGTGTTTGTTCTCTTGAATCTGCCCCAAACAATACAAATAGTCAAGGGCTGGGTTAATTATCCTCTTCTTTGAACACCTCTGACCTCAGTTTTCCCTAGGCTTGTGAGATGCTAGGTGGCTGATCACTGGCACTCTTGTAGGAAGGTCACCAGGCACCAAGATGGCCTGAGACTCCTCCACCAACCTGGCCCCATTCACGGAGGACACATCTCTTTCCTGCATCTTCGAATCTGTGGCTATGAGACATCTCAGAGCACACAGGCTGCGTTTATTGAATGAGAGCGAACCTTTGCCTGGGAAAGGGGTTCATTGAGAATGGTTTAGGCCAAGAAATTTCAAAGTTTGCTTTTAGACCAGCTAACAGAATTATTGAAGGGGCATTTGGCTGATGCTTAGTATTTAAGCTCGAAAGAAAAGGGTCGTGAGAGTTTCTGGCAAAATCACTTGGGTTTTTCCTGGGAAAATAGACAGGAGGATTGATGGAGGATCCACCGGGGGCTTGCCAGACCTTGGCTACTGATAAATTACAGAGAACTTGACTCAGCAGGAGCAGTCGGGCCTCATTCTGTTTCAAGGACTGATAATAAAATAATAGACCCTTCTACCTCTACTGTTTATCTGAGCTTTCTGACAACTTGTGAGGCAGGCAGGTTAGGCATAATTTGCCTGAATTATAAATGATGAAACTGAAGCCCAGAGAAGCTAAGGAACTGCCCTAGGCCACATAGCTAAGTAATTGACAGTTTCTTAGTGCCAAATTGTATGCTGGTGCCACTAACTGTGAGGACTCTAAATAAGTGCACGACCTCAGCCTGCAACGAAAATGTCACTGTGATACATTGCAAAAATGATGACAATAGTCTGTGACTCCTCCCACTAAGGGGGGAAGTATGTTTCTCCATCCCTTGAATATGGGCTGGTCACAGAACTTGCTCTGACCAGGAGAATACAGCAGAAATGATATTTCTCAGTTCCCAATGTAGTCTTCAAGAGACTGTGTAGCTGCTCCCATGCTCCTAAAATGCTGCCACTATCACATGTACAAGCTTGGACATGGCTGGAGGATGAGAGACCACGTGGAGCAGAGATGACCCATTTCAGCTAAGAACTGTTTGGATCAGCCAGGCTGCAGTTGACCTGGTAGCTGATCACAGGCGCATGAGGGAGCCTATCTGAGATCAGAAGTACCACTCATCTGACCCAGCCCAAACTGCCAATTTGCAGAACTGTGAACTTAAATAACTTCAAATAACAAGGACTGGCATTTTGGGGTGGATTGTTACACAGCAAATGCTGACTGATACATCGCAAGGAGAGACAGTTTCAAAGGACCATCACTGATCCAACATGTCAGACTAGGAGTATCCATAGAGATAGGACCTTCCTCTCTTGGGAGGTCAGAGCCTCAATACATGCCATCTTGTGGTCAGCCTTCTTAGAGATCCCCCAATCTGCTTCCAAAGTTAGGACCACAAATGCCTCTTGCACAATGAACAGATGTTTTGCAGCATGCCTGGACTCTACCTGCTAGATGCCAGTAGCACCATCCACCCAAGTTGTGACAACCAAAAATATGTCCAGACATTGCTCAGTATTCCTTAGGGGATACAATTGTCTCTGGTTGAAAACCACTGACATAGCCACCCTCTGATGCCCAAGAAACAGGGCAGAACTTCCTCCATGGCTGAGGATGGCAGAAGGTGGAGAGAGGCAGCTAAAAATAACGCTGCCCAATCAAGAATTATAAATCACCGCGAAGGGAGTGCTCTCACCCAGATGATGCCATCTGTTTCCAAGTTGGTGGTGGAGGTGCCTGGGTAAGCTGGCCTGGAGGGGAAGGCAGAACAGGGAAGAGATGGGGAAAGTGGGGAATAAGTGGAACCAAGGTGGGAGGGATGGGGATTCAGAAGGCTGAGATGAGAAGAGATAGTGTCATGGGTTGGTTTCCCCAGAGGCACACTCTGAGATGAAGATTCCTGCCACTGTGATTTCTTGGGAAACGTCCTCAGGAAAAATGACAGAGAAGAGGGGGAAATAGAACCACAAAGGGAAGACAGCCAAGCAAGCCTGTGATATCAGCAAAGTCCCCTGGAGGCTCAGTCCTGGAGGGCAGTACTGCAGACTGCGTGGGCGATACCCTGGAGATGTTCTTGTTAGTGGCAAGGGAGCTGCACTCCCCCTGTCACTGAGGTTCACCCTTTATGGGTCACCCATAGAAGAATGCACATTCCCAGGAACTCAGGGTCTCTCCCAGACAAAGCCTGAGGACAGCCCGCTGCAGAGAGATGCAGCTGCCAGCTGTTGGGAGTAAAAATGCACCAAGAGCTGGTATGTTATGCAAACATGGTGAAGAAATCTTAGTGACTGTGCACAGGATAATGACAGTGTCTGCTGTGGACGTCCAGAGAAAAAAGGAGACTGAAGAGCAAGAATACATACGCAGCTGCCTTTTATCATATTAAGTGCCAGATACTGTGCCTGTCGCTTAATGTATGACCCCAGCTTATGCCCATGATAAGTCAATGAGTTGGTTGTTATTGTTCCCGTTTATAAATGAGCTTCCGGATAAATGATGCTCAAGTCACACCTCTGTAAAGTGCCAGAGTAGGATTTGAACTCAGCTCTTCCTGGCACTAAATTCTTTTTGTGGTTGTTGTTGTTGTTGTTGTTACAGAGTCTCGCTCTGTCGCCCAGGCTGGAGTGCAGTGACATGATCTTGGCTCACTGCAACCTCTGCCTCCTGGGCTTAAGCGATTCTCCTGCCTCAGCCTCCTGAGTAGCTGGGATTGCAGGTGCCTGCCACCATGCCTGGCTAATTTTTTGTAGTTTTTAGAAGCCAGCTTGGTCTCTAACTCCTGACGTCAGGGGATGCTCTCACCTCAGCCTCCCAAAGTGCTGGGATTACAGGCGTGAGCCACCATGCCTGGCCCCGGGCACTAAATTCCGACTATTGGGCTCTGGCGAACAGAAAGAGAGGTACAGATGAAGGAGTGGAACCTAGATGCATGTCTTAGATGAGGCAAAAAGATAGGCTGGGGCTGCTGGGATCCCAGCCTTTCCTTCCACATCCCCGTTCTCCTGCCCTTGCTTCCTTCTATCTGGAAAAATAAAAAATTGCCTTGAACCAGTGTCAGCCAGCCTGGCCCATGCAGAGCAGCTTGAGACTAGCTCCTTTAGGTGAAGGAGCCGTAAGGAATGGTTGACCCCCAACCCCGCAGTCCTCAGGATTAGGACCTAGGGGAGGCTGGATGAGCACTTGGGGTGGCCGGAAATAGGGTGATCTGTGGGGTCATGGAGGCTCCGAAGGCAGGGACCCCAGACCCCGATGCCTCTGGGAGCCAGGCTGCATGGTCCTCGGAGGCATTGGGGTCTGAGGTCATTTACACCGGGGTGTAAATGAGAAAGTGGGTGAGGTTAGGGGCTGGATTGAACTGGAGAGCCTATGACCTCGTCTACGGTGGGCACCTATTGCTGCCCTTCCACTTTGACTGATTGTCCCCAGGTGAGAACATGGAGCCTTCAGTGTCATCAGGCTCTCTGATTTTTCATAAGAAGCTGGACATCTAGATTATTTTGTTAAAAATGTGAAATCCCAAATTATAAATCTCGACGGCTAACCTCAAAAAGCAAACCCAATCAGGCAAAACATGACAGTCTACATGACACATGCCCACCTGAGAGCTACTTACATGTGACCACTGGCCTATCGGGGTGAAGAAATGGGGACAGGTAGACAGCAGTGGAAATGGTGAGACCATAATGGTAAAGCTTACTTTACAGGACCCTAACTTTAAGAAAACCAGTACCTCTTTCTCTCTTCCGTTCCCTTCTCCTCTCTCCAGCCGGCCCCACTCCACCCCTGCCACCTCCTTTTGCCAGAAATTTTACAACTGATGAACTTTTCACCTAACCTCAAATACACTGCAGTCATTTCATACCTCTGTACCTTCGCACATGCTGTTCCCCCTGCCTGGAATGCCCTCTGTCACCCCTTCTTCTCTGGCTCTGTTCATTCTGAAGAGGAACTCAGGTGTTAAGCTCTTGGGCCCAGCCCTCATCACCTCTAATACAGAACATAATTCCTGTTATCGTAACCTGCTGTTTAATGGGTTTGTGTCCCTCTGTTTTCCCCATCCTTAGCTTTAGGAGGGCAGTAACAATACAGTGCCTGCCACAGAGAAGGTGTGCACCAAAACTGTGAACCCCCTCTCGGTGGCTTCCTGTGGCTGCTGGCACAGGGACTGACCGTATTGTTAACTGTGGCTGCTGGCACAGGGACTGATCGTATTGTTAATGAGGCCAAGGTGAGGGTTCCGTTTCTTCCTTACATGCTCAGGAACCTATGTCAGGGTAGCTAAAACCTCAAGGGAGTCCTGAAGTTATCTCAGACTACTGATAACAAACATCCCTGATCATTCTGCTTTTCTGTATTTCCTAATTCGTTTACAAAGAATACACACGTATGCAATTAAAAACAAAGTCCTGATAGACTATAAGTACAGAAAGTCTGACTGAATTGACTTCAGGAATGAAGGTTCCAATCCCCAAATACAACTAAGAGTCTTTCCTTCTTTGCATCTGCCTACCTGCCTCTCCATCCGCTGCCCTCATACCAAGGTGCCAGACTTATCTGTCCATTATCTGCCCTCCTCTACTTGGCTCATGCTCATTTATCCTTCATGTCCCAGATTAGATCCACCTCCTCCAAGAAGTCCCCCTGGGTTTCCCAGGTGGGTGAGAGGCTTCCTCCATGCTCCCGCAGTGCACTGCCTTAACCAGTCACATCTCCTGCGGCCCCCGACCAGAAGGAGTCCCTCATGTCTTTCCATGACCGGCCCACAGGTCTTGCCAACTGCAGGGAATGGGGGTCTCAAACCCAGACACCCGAAATTATCTCCCAATGTGGTTATTCGTGCAGTCACCAAAATGCAGCAGTAGGGTCCCAAGCAGATGACATTTACCAAACAAGTTTTAACTTCTGCCCTGCCCCAGACTTTGCCAGCTGTAATGCACTATGAATTAATATTTAAAGTGAATCCTGTCACTTTCTTATGACCAGCGTCCTCCTATTGCATTGTTGTGGAAAGGTGTGCAGTGCAGTCTCATGAGTGCATTTCAAGGATTAAAAATATAGCAGCGACTTTTAAAACACTGGTTTGAAACTCCCTCATTTTTTCGTATACCAGGAGCTTCAGGAAGTGGGAGCGGTCTGGATCTCTTTCAAACTCCGAGAGGCCCTGTTCTTGGCTCCTGCTTCCAATTCCTCTCCTTTCAAACCTCCCCCTCTTCCTGCAGGGGCTGCTCTTGATCTTTCCAGTGCCCACAATGGGCATTTGCCTAACCAAATACAGACCCTGCCCAGGATCATAAGAGTGGTGGTGCCAGGGCAGGCCTCACCGAGGGTTCGGGACTGCACAGAGTCTTGGCAGAAAGCCCCTTCCTACTGGGCAGGATGACTGGAATCTTCCCTGCCCAGGCTTCCTACCTGGCTGAGGCCGCTGAGTCCCTCCAAGGCTCCTCCTTTCCCTCCTCCTCCTCCTTCTTAGGATCTGGGCAGATCCTGAAGTCACCTCTGCCTGCTCTCCCAGAGGCCTGGCCTTCTCAGGCTCCTGGCAGCCTGGCGCTGAGCAGGTCTGACCCCTGACCTCAGCGAGCCCTCCCCTTCCAGGGCTCTGGGCCGTGAGAATCAGCCCAGGTGCATCCCAGAGCCCCGTCACCTGCGCCCAGCTGCCCCACGCTCCTGGGCTGCACCTGAGGCTTGGGGAGAAAGTGGAGCTGAGACGTGGCTTACTCACCCCAAGGCTCATCCACCTATCACAGATTCCCAGTCTGAATGGGTGTCTCCAGGAGGGTTCCAGAAATCTGTGTTTTTAACAGGTGTACCAGCAATTCTCACAATTTGACAAGTTGGGCAATGGTGAAGGAAAATTCTGGGAAGGAGCCTTGAACCCTGGAATCCTGGGGGCTGGCCCAGGCTGCTAGCTAGACAGAGAAGTGTTAGGAGAGGAGGGTAGTGGGGACTAGCTGGTGGACAATCAGCCAGCCAGGCTACAGCCTGATTGGTTTCCCTGAGTCTTAGACCTACTTGCAATTATACACTTATTGATTTGTTTACTTTATTGCTGTGCCCTCTACTAGAATGTCAGCCCCGGGAGGCTGGAACTGTGTCTGACTTGTTTGTTGCTATATCCCAGGACTAGTACAGTGCCTGGCACATAATAGGTGTTCAATAAATACTTGTGGAATAAGTGAATGAATAAAATAATAGATGTGTGAGAGGATGGACAGACAGACAGGCAGGTGGATAGCGGGATGAACGAGTGAATGGAGGGGTGGAAGGTGGATGGAGGGATGGATGGAGGGATGGATGAATGGATGGGTGGATGGATGGATGGGTGGATGGGTGTATGAAGGGATGAGTGGATAGAGGGATGGATGGGTGGATGGATGGATGAGTGGATAAAGGAATGAATGAGTGGAAGGGGAGACAGATGGGTGGATGGAGGGGTGGAGGGATGGATAGAGGGGAGATGGGTGGGTGGATGGGTGGCTAGAGGGATGAATGGGTGGATGGAGGGATGGATGGGTGGATGGAGGGATGAATGGGTGGATGGAGGGATGGATGGGTGGATGGAGGGATGGATGGGTGGATGGAGGGATGGATAGGTGAATGGAGGGGTGGAAGGGTGGATGGCTGGATGAGTGGATAGAGGGATGGATGAGTGGATAGAGGGATGGATGGGTGGATGGGTGGATCCTGAGGGGCCCTCGGAGCCTTGAGCTGCTGCCTCTACTCCCTCTGCCAACTTGGCCCAAGTCCCTCCAACTTCCCCAGCAGCCTGCCACTCCCCTTGTCCATTTCCAGACAAAGAAAATCTACTCAGAGAGAAAAGCTGCCCCCTGGGGTCATGCCAGAGAGTTCTGGAGGCCAAGACCCGGTGTCCTGAGCAGGTCTGGAAGCATCAGACCTCAAAGCTGAAGAGTGGCTGGGGGCCAGGGCTCATTTCAGCCACTGAGGCCCCAAGGAACCACCCTACCCCTGCCTTCCAGCCTCAAAGTTGGGGAGGGTCTGGAATCTTTCAAAAGTAAAAAAATGTACAAAGAATAAAATAACTCCTCGCGTGGTCCCACCTCAGCACTAACCTGGATTAATATTGTGCATGTTTGTATCCAGCTTTTTTCCTAGGCCTATGCTTTTTAAAATTACATCATTAGTGTTTGAACACATTATCCTCTAAAAACATGACTAGTATTAATTGAATACCTACCCTATGCCAGGAGGTGTTTTATGCATTTTATATAAATTATCTCTTGTCATCCTCACAACCACTCTGTGATATAGGTTTTATTAGTTCCATTCTACAGAACAGGAGACTGAGGTTGGGAGAAATGAAGTGACTTGCCTTGGGGCCAGGATCAGAACTCAGGCAGTCTGCCTTCAGAACCCATGCTCTTAACCACTGTGCTGGAAAAAAAAATTAGGATATTATAGGTAAAGCTAAAGTATCTTTTACCTCCCAGCTCTGACTCTGGTCCTCTGTATCCCCTCCCCAGAAATGGGCACCAAGGGTGGGGCTGAGGGGGTAACCCACCCTGGTTGCAGGTAATAAGGGGCTGGGCTGTCGGTAGAAAAATTTACCACAATCATAAAACTGACAAAAGTCAGTCTGCTTTTTCTTATTACCATACACTGGCTGTTCTAACCAATGTCAGGGATCAAATATTTCACCCTGAGAAAGTATTCTGTTTGTCTAAAATCTAAACCATTGCTGCCTTACTATTAAGTTTTACTAATAAGCTTCAAGTTAGTACATTTAAAAATTCGATACATAATATTTGTGCGTATGTATGGGGTACATATATTTTGTTAAGTGCATAGAATGTGTAATTATCAAGCCAGGGTATTTAGGGTACCCATCGCCTGGAGTATTTATCATTTTTATGTGTTGAGAACAGTTCAAGTCCTCATTTCTAGCTATTTTGAAATACACAATAATTTGCTGTTAACTATTGTTGCCCCACTCTGCTATCGAACAGTAGAACTTATTCCTTCTATTGGACTGTAGGTCAGTATCTCACTAACCTCTCTTTACCTCTCCGACTCACACATCCTTCCCAGTCTCGGATAACCATCATTCCACTCTCTACCTCCACGAGGTCAACCTTGTTTTTTTTTTTTTTGACCCCCAGGCTGGAGTGCAGTGGCGCGATCTCGACTCACTGCAAGCTCCACCTCCCGGGTTCACACCAGTCTCCTGCCTCAGCCTCCTGAGTAGCTGGGACTACAGGTGCCCGCCACCGCGCCTGGCTAATTTTTTGTATTTTTAGTAGAGACGGGGTTTCACCGTGGTCTCGATCTCCTGACCTTGTGATCCACCCGCCTCGGCCTCCCAAAGCGCTGGGATTACAGGCGTGAGCCACTGCGCCTGGCCTAGTTATTCTTTAATGAACACAGTACATTATTCTACATGGAAGTGAATTCAGAGAACCCCCTGGTTATACACAGGCAGACTCAACATGCGATTATTTCAAAAGTTGGAAAGTTCAGAACCGTTTGGAATCGTTCAAAGTCACTGAGGGCCCAATCTGTGTCTTCAACCTCTAGAATAATGTATCTTCCTTTGTTTAAACAACAGTGATTATAGACACAACGAAGTAGCACTTGAGTTAATTCTGTCATTCTTTGCCACCACTGGGAATGCTGTTTAACATTTATTTGTGATTAAAATTTAAAATGGTGAAATAGGGTACAACCTGTGAGTTTTTTTTTTTTTTTTTTAACTTTCAACAAACTCCAAATAAATTTTTGGGGTTTTTTGTTAGGCACAAATTTATAGTTTACACAAAATCTATTTTACTGAATTTGAGTATAACTTTAACATAGAAATGTATTATTTTTAAATAATTGGTTTTAAAACCAAGGAACAGGACACTGTGAAAAGAGTACTTATTATTAGAGGATTATTACTGAAAACAATTTTGTCTTAGAGAGGAGGGGAGTGTTAAAAAATGATCCTCTCTAGGTGTCCTCCAATGTCACTGCTTCCCAGAGGTAATCTATGCTGTAAGTTTCCTGTGTATCTTTCCAAGCTTGCTTTCTACTGACACATATGAATATATGCACCAGCATCGTATAAGATAGCATCATTTTGTAGATGGACAAATGTTCAAGTATATCTACATATTATCACCTTTTAACCTTATTCTACCGCCTTCTTTTCTCACTCTACAGGATGTGTTTGAGATCAGGTCATGTGGATGCTTATAGATCTAGCTCTTTCTTTTAACTTGCAATATTCATGATAGAGACCACATTTTACTTATTTGCTCCTGGGTGGGCACTCAGGCTATTTCCGGTTCTTCACTGTTACAATGCATCCCTGAGGTAGAGTTTCTCTACACGTGGAAAGGTCAGAGGCAGACATAGTTCTCAGCTTAATAGAGCCCTTCAGGCGCCCTCCTGAAGGCCATCCCAGCCTGTAGCTTCTCTCACTCCAGGGTTATTTTCACCCCTGTCCTTTTCCACGATGGCCCAGGGCCAGGTCAGGCCCAGGATGCCTTTCTCAACTCTGGTGGCACCTCCGGCAGATCCTGTGACCCTCACATGTGGCTGTCACTAACCCTATGCCATGAGCCCTGGAATCTGTGCTATTTAGGTAATTATGCATGCATGTGCACGCACACGCGCGCGCACACACACACACACACACACACACACACACACATTGCATCCCTTGTTCTCTCCATGCCAATGGGAGAATTCCAGGCCCGATCATATTACCCTGCTCTGTATTCCCTGGGCTGGCAACTGGAGCGGGGGATACCGGGGTCTGTTCCCACTGTCTGTCTTCACCGGTAGTTTTTCCTCTTCCCAAAAGCATTCCCTTGGCCATTGCCCCAGCCTGGGAGGTATGCCAGGCATGGCTGTTTCTCCTCTTCCTTTTGAATAAGTGTCTATCTCCCCAACTAGCCTGTGATATCCGTGAAGGTAGGGACAGCATCTTGCTCACCGAGTCCCCAGAACTTGGCACAGAGGAGGTTCTGGGTCATTGGAGAATTGTAATTGATCAATGAAACACAGCTGTTCTGTGTGGGGTCCTTATTCTGTTGGGCACGATACTTTTCGTGTATTTTCTCATTTAATTCTTACATGGCCTTATGAGTAGAAGGCTTTATATGCTGTTACAGTTCTCACGAGGTAGTAAAATAGTCCTTATTTTGTGAGAAAACCAAGGCTCAGAGAGCTTATGAATTTTGCTCAAGGTCACACAGCAAGTACCTCTGTGGACAGGATTTAAACTAGAGTGTGCCTAACCTCCGCTGGTGACTAGGTGAAGTCTGGGAGTTCAGAGGTAAGACGGGCATCATTTTAAACCCCAATTCCTCAGCCCTAATTGAAAGCCTTAGACCACCACCAACTCTGGCCAGAATGATGGTGAATGCCTCTTAGCCGGTCTACTGCCTGTTCTTGTACCCCCACTGAAGTTCCTCACAGCAGCCAACATGGTCTTTCTGTAGTGTCAGTCTGAATCTGTCTCTCCTTGCTCAAATTCCATCCATGGCTCCCTATTGCCCACCCTCCTAAAGACGGCCGATGACCCTCTTTGACCCAGACCTGCTTTTGTCTCCAGGCTCATTTCCCCTCACCAGCCCCTTCCAGCCTCCGTGGTCCAGCCACACCCAGCTGCCTTCAATTCTGTACTTATATTTCCCACTCCCTCACTTCAGGGACTTTGCACATGCTGTTCCCTCTGCCTAGAGGACTCTTCCTTCCTTCCCTTTGCTGACTCAACCTTCAGATATCAGCTTAGAGACCATGCCCTCTAACAGGCCCTTTCCTATCTCCCCTAGACTGATGTGGTGCCCTGGTACCTCAAGCACAGCACTGATCACATTCTATGGTAATACCCCGCTGTAGATAGGGGCTGCTAAAAGCCATAAAGAGGGCCTGTAATCCCAGCACTTTGGGAGGCCGAGGCAGGCAGGTCACGAGGTCAAGAGATCGAGACCATACTGGCCAATATGGTGAAACCCTGTCTCCACTAAAAATACAAAAATTAGCTGGGCGTGGTGGCCCACGCCTGTAGTCCCAGCTACTGGGGAGGCTGAGGCAGCAGAATTGCTTGAACCCAGGAGGCAGAGGTTGCAGGCAGAGGTACCGCTGCACTCCAGCCTGGTGACAGAGCGAGACTCCTTCTCAAAAATAAAAATAAAATAAAATAAAAGCCATACAGAGATATTCATGATCATGGGCCATGGCCCATAGTAGGCATTCAGCTAATATTTAGTGAATGACTAAGTGAAAAATTAAACTCTTGGGCATGAGCCCAGGAAAGTGAAACTGGGTGAGCTTGGGTAGCTTAGTTCAATCCTTTCCATCTCGCCTATCCCTGCCCCCTAACTCCTAGAAATGCCACTGCAAGCCCATTCTCTTAGGCCCCAGTGACCCAAGTGGCCCCTCTTTCCTCCTCCTCTTCCTGGCTCACAGCCTCCAGCATTTTACTGCCTCTCCCTGCCCCTGACTACTGCTTGGTTTCTCACCAAAAGGAGGGTCTGGTTCTTGCTATCAAGGTGTAACCTCGATCTGAGGTTCAACATCACCTGACTATCCACCATGGGGATCGCTCTGGTCTCAGCTGAGGGAGATGATAGCTCTAGATCTAGATTATGGATGGGGAAGCCAGGGCTCAGAGAGCTTAAGCGTTTTGCCCAAGGTCACACAGCAGGATCCTCCATGGCCACGATTGGAACTGGGGTGTTCTCCAACAGTGATGTACACATCGGCCACATGGCGGTCTTGCTCACAGGCAGGGTCTGACTCAGTGAGTCTGGGGCAGGGCCTGAGCTCTGCATTTCTAGCCAATTCCCAGGTGATGCCAACGCTGTGAGTCTATGGCTCCTGCTTCAGGAGCAAGGCGCGAGCTAAGTGCTTTTCAAATGTAGCAACAAAGCCCCCTTTTTCAAACGCATGCCCTATGTGTCTGAGGAATGCCAATTATTCTGATCTTAAAATCCCTGGTAGGCTGCAGTGAGCCCACACTCCAGCCTGGGCAGCACAGCAAAACTCTGTCTAGAAGAAAAAAAAAAAAAAAGATACCTTGTAATCTTCTTTAAAAGTCTGTGTAATGAAAAGTAACTCCCTAAAATCAACACACATTTATTGAGAACTTACTATGTCCCAGACCAGAGGCAGGCCCATGTCCGTGACCTCTGACTTAGTTTCCCAGGACTGTCCTAACGCATTGCCACAAACGTTGTGGCTTAAAACAACAGATACTTATTCTCTAAGAGTTTGGAGGCCAGAAGTCCTCAACCAAGGTGTTAGCAGGGCCAGGCTCCCTGCAAAGGCTCATGGGAGAATCCATCCTATGCCTTTCCTAGCTTCTGGTGGTTTCCAGCAAGCCTTGGAGTTCCTTGGCTTGTAAATGCATCAGTTCAATCTCTGATTACATTTTCACATTCTGTTCTTCTCTGTGTCCTAAATTTCCTTCTCCTTTCTTATAAGGATACCAGTCATAGGATTTAGGGGCTACCCTTAGTCCAGATAATCTCATCCCAAATCCCTGACTTAATCACATCTGCGAAGACCCTGTTTTCAAATAAGGTCACATTCGCAGGCACCAGGCATTAGATGCATCTATTTTGAGGACACTGTTCAACCCATTTACAGCCTCTCTCAGCAGGAGTTGGGGCTAGGAAATAGAATTAAAAACTTCCAACTCGGCCAGGTGTGGTGGCTCAGCCTATAATCCCAGCACTTTGGGAGGCCACGGGTAGCGGATCACCTGAGGTCGGGAGTTCAAGACCAGCCTGACCAACATGGAAAAACCCTGTCTCTACTAAAAATACAAAATTAGCTGGGCGTGGTGGTGCATACCTGTAATCCCAGCTACTTGGGAGGCTGAGGCAGGAGAATCGCTTGAAGCCGGGAGGCGGAGGTTGCAGTGAGCTGAGATTGTGCCACTGCACCCCAGCCTGGGCAACAAGAGCAGAACTCTGTCTCAAAAACAAAAAACAAAAACTTCCAACTCTATTCTGAAGCCTACTGACTTGGTGACGGTGTCAGGTGACCCCCAGCTTCACCAGCAGACCCCAACAGTAGTGGGTCCAGCTCATACCAGCCTTCCCTCTCTACTCCCCACTCCTCAGTGCCGATTACATCATCTCATTTCCTGGCAGTTTCCTACAGAATCAAATATCACTGACAGGGCTGCAGACTCCTGGATAGTAGAGGCTGGGACCTTGGAATGACTTGGTTTCCAACTTTGAACTTCTCTGTGGTCCAAGACCAGGTCAAGAAGAGCTGGACTGCCCCCCGAGGGTCCAGCTGCATGCTGAGCAGGTGATTCTGGAGTCAGGGCTTGAGGCTGGGGTGGTGGTTGGGATACTCAGCATTCCTTGCTACCTGGGGGGTATCAAAGATTTGCACACCTCCAGCGTCAGCATCAGCATCAGCAGTCAGGATGCAGAGACTGGTCACTGCTCAACCTCCCCCGCTGCCCCCCATAACAAACCTGAGAAAATCCCTTCTTCATTTTCTGGCATTGGGCTGGACCACTGCTGGCTAATTCGAGCACTGGGAGATAAGGACCCTAAGGAAGCACCCCTTGTCCAGCTGCCTCCTTTTGCTTTATTCTTTCGTGCTAATTACCCACTCCCTCCATGCGCCAGGCACCGGGAGAGATCCGATGGCAACCATAGGCTCCAGAAAGAGGACTGGTGATTTTCAGACCCAATCTTAGGCATGGATCCTCTTGAAATTCCAGGGAACTGTTTCCTCCTTGGAGTGTCCTGGTGCAGGGTCTCTCTAAAAATGGTGCCTGCAATGCCACCTGCCACCTGTGATGCCTGCTTGACTTGATTTCATAGGGGACACCAGCTGTTGTCCATCTTCCCACATGGGAAAATGGTACAGAAAAGTCAAGCTGACCTTCCTGATAACCCTCTGTGGTGGACCTAGGCCAAATCCACTCACAAATTGGTTTAGGACTTGTGGTTGGTGAAGGGCTGAGAGTTCAGGGCACAGACATTTGTCCTTTGGACTCTGCCACATCCCTCTCCAGAGGTGGTAGAGGCAGGGGCTGGGTTTCAGGTATCATCCTTCCCCCAGCTGCCTCCAGGACATGAAGAAGAAGGGACCCTCTTCCACAGCATGGCCATGCCCAACTCTGAAAGTAGCTCTTACATCTTTCTGGCCAAAGTTTTCAGAACTACTTTTAAGAGATTTGTGGAGAGGGAGAGTGGTCAGGAAGCTGCAGCCCAAACCCACTTACCCAGAAACTTCCCAGCTCACCTCCTGTGCCAGATCATCTGCCAAGGATGGTCTGCAGCCACCTGCACCACAATCACCCAAGGACCTGGTGAAATGCAGATTCCAAGGCCCCACCCAGATCTTCTGAATCAGAATCACCAGCCTGTGACGTGTGCAGCTGCTGTTGCTGTCCTGAATTTCTTATTAGTTTTTGAACAACGAGCCTCACATTTTCATTTTGCATAGGGCCCTGCAAATTAGGTAGCCCGTCCTAATTAGAATCTCTGGAAGTGGCGATCAGAAAGCTCCTTATTTATTTATTTTTTTTTAACTAGGCCGCTGGGTGAATCTGATGCATGCTAAAATTTAAGAGCTACTGCTCTTGGGAACCTACAGTAGGCAAAAAAAAGGAGGTTTTAAATTCTCCCATTGAAAAAGGTAACATAAATTGAACACCGTTTTTTGTTTGTTTGTTTGTTTTTCAAAACTTCCAGCAGCTTCTTTTTGCCCACCTGTCCCTGGTTACTCAACTCCCTGGTCTGTGGCAGCGACAGTGATCATATATATATTATATATTCTCTTCCATATAAAGGAATCAGCCTCAAAATGCCCAAGTACTTCATGCTCCACTTATTTGAAGAGAGGGAAGGTAGAGGAGGAGGAAGAAGGGCAGGAGGGAGAGGAGGGAGAGAGGGAAGGAGAGAAAGGGGAGGAGGAGGGGTAGAGGAACCACAGCAGAGTTCTAGTGACAAGCCTTGTGTCCTTTACTTAGGTTCTATATGTTCACTTGTTTTTTTAATTTTAATTTAAAACTTTTACTTATTTATTTTTTGAGACGGGGTCTCACTGTGTTGCCCAGGCTGTAGTGCAGGGGCATGAACTCAGCTCACTGCAACCTCCACCTCCTGGGCTCAAGAGATCCTCCTACCTCAGCCCCCCGAGTAGCTGGTACCACAAGCACGTGTCACCACGCCTGGCTAATTTTTATATATTTTTTGTAGAGACAGGGTTTTGCCATGTTGCCCAGGCTGGTCTTGAACTCCTGAATTTAAGCAATCCAGTTGCCTTGTGATATGGTTTGGCTGTGTCCCCACCCAAATCTCATTTTGAACTGTAATTCCCATAATCCCCACGTGTCATGGGAGGGACCAGGTGGGAGGAAATTGAATCATGGGGGCGGTTATCCCCATACTGCTGTTCTCATGATAGTGAGCGAGTTCTCATGAGGTCTGATGGTCTTATAAGGGGCTTTTCACCCTTTGCCTGGCACTTCTTCTTCCTGCTGCCCTGCGAAGTAGGACGTGTTTGCTTGCCCTGCTGCCATTATTGTAAGTTTCCTGAGGCCTCCCCAGCCATGCCGAACTGTGAGTCAATTAAATCTCTTTCCTTTGTAAATTACACAGTCTCTGTCAGTTCTTTATAGCAGCGTGAGAATGGCCTCATATACCTTGGTTTCCCAAAGTGCTGGGATTACAAGTGTGAGCCACCATGCCCAGCCTGTATGTTCATTTATAATCACATTCTCTCCCCTCTCCAATCCTCCTTTCTCCTTATCTCCTTATCTAGCTCCTGACCACTTAAGGAAGGGATGGCAGATTCTAAGGCCATTCTTTTACATTCCTGAATTGCTGTGAAGTCCCCGCTTGCTATGGGTTGAATTCTGTCCCCTCACCCCCAATTCGTATGTTGAAGTCTTCACCTCCATACCTCAGAACGTGACCTTGTTTGGGAACAGGGTCACTGCAGATGTCATTAGTTAAGATGACATCACACTAAAGTATGGTGGACCCCAATCCCATATGATGAGTATCCTTATAAGAAGAACACTGTGTAAAGAGACAGACATGCATAGAGTGGGGAGGATGTGAATACACAGCGAGAAGGAACCCTGCAAATTAGGGAACACCTGAGGCTGCAGAGGCAAAGAGGGAGGCTCGGAGAAGATCCTTCCTCATGGCCTTCTGAAGGCATCTGCCCCGCTGACACCTTGGATTTGAACTTCTGGCCTCCAGAAGTGTGAAAGAAGAAATTTCTGTTGTTGGAGCCACTTAGTTTGTGGTAGTTTGTTAGGCGAACCCTAGGAAATTAACACATCTCTTATCTAAGACAGTCAATATCTCACATCCCAACTGCAAAGTGGATTGTGACTGCCCAACACATTTCAGAGGTGGGACCACGGGCACCCGGAGATGCCAATCACATGTGTAGTGTCCCATAGCACTTCCAGGCTTGAGGAGGGGCTAGGCTTGGAGCATGTCTGGGCAGGAACAGCCTGGAATGGGTGGGGGCTGCCTCTTTTCTGCCTTTCTGCTTGGATGTATCCCCTATGTCCCCATGGGTGTAGACAACAGTGGTAACAAAGCATCCAGTAGCAAAGGCTCTAATTGGCATAAGTTAATTGTTCAGGTGAACTCCCTTGTGGCTGGCAGCCAGGCTCCCAGGAGGGGCCCTGAACCACAGTCACCCACTACAGGGGGTCTTGTGCATGGGAGGACATCTCCATTAGGCTGTCAGCCTGGTACTTCTTTGCCCATCAAAGTCACAGTGGAGAAAACCTGCTGAAGCATCGCTTTCAGGAGACAAAGCCACTGGGCAACAATTACCAAAATGATTCTATGGCCCGCTGGTTCCTCCTATTATTAGACAGTCTCAGAATTCTAGGAATGAGACTGGCCATCTAATTATGGGATGCCCATGTGCTGTCATTAATGAGTTTGTCACACCTTTTTCTGCCACTGTGAGAAAAGCAGTGTGACACTTATCACGGACATGGAGTGTCCTACCCTGGAAACCTTGAAGGACTTTGAGAGTGATGGCTTCAAAGAGGTGAAGCTCAGCAGCCACCCCTATGATGTGTACAAAGGCTGAGCACAGAGCATCAGCCGGCATCACCACAGCCACCTCTAGGATCTCACTGGGGAGTTCTACCATATCCAATGGCTTCTGATCTAGCCCCATGAGCCATCTTACTACGTTTATCTCTGGGTGTGAGTGACAACTGGCCCTAAGTAGAATCCCCTCACATTAAGACCATGACTTCTAGAATTAAATGGACCCAGGTTCAAATCCTGGCTGTGCCACTTACTGAATGACCCTGAGAGTAACTTCACCTCTCTGAGCCTCAGGGTCTTCATCTGTAAAATGGGAATTATAGGGGGGATTGCCTCATCTCTTCAAAGATACTAATGCAGTTGAACCTAGAGGACGTTATGGTAAGTGAAATAAGCCAGGCACAGAAAGACAGATA
>NW_012107585.1:2462443-2478873 GCF_000951045.1 Mandrillus leucophaeus
TATGTTCATTTATAATCACATTCTCTCCCCTCTCCAATCCTCCTTTCTCCTTATCTCCTTATCTAGCTCCTGACCACTTAAGGAAGGGATGGCAGATTCTAAGGCCATTCTTTTACATTCCTGAATTGCTGTGAAGTCCCCGCTTGCTATGGGTTGAATTCTGTCCCCTCACCCCCAATTCGTATGTTGAAGTCTTCACCTCCATACCTCAGAACGTGACCTTGTTTGGGAACAGGGTCACTGCAGATGTCATTAGTTAAGATGACATCACACTAAAGTATGGTGGACCCCAATCCCATATGATGAGTATCCTTATAAGAAGAACACCGTGTAAAGAGACAGACATGCATAGAGTGGGGAGGATGTGAATACACAGCGAGAAGGAACCCTGCAAATTAGGGAACACCTGAGGCTGCAGAGGCAAAGAGGGAGGCTCGGAGAAGATCCTTCCTCATGGCCTTCTGAAGGCATCTGCCCCGCTGACACCTTGGATTTGAACTTCTGGCCTCCAGAAGTGTGAAAGAAGAAATTTCTGTTGTTGGAGCCACTTAGTTTGTGGTAGTTTGTTAGGCGAACCCTAGGAAATTAACACATCTCTTATCTAAGACAGTCAATATCTCACATCCCAACTGCAAAGTGGATTGTGACTGCCCAACACATTTCAGAGGTGGGACCACGGGCACCCGGAAATGCCAATCACATGTCTAGTGTCCCATAGCACTTCCAGGCTTGAGGAAGGGCTAGGCTTGGAACATGTCTGGGCAGGAACAGCCTGGAATGGGTGGGGGCTGCCTCTTTTCTGCCTTTCTGCTTGGATGTATCCCCTATGTCCCCATGGGTGTAGACAACAGTGGGAACAAAGCATCCAGTAGCAAAGGCTCTAATTGGCATAAGTTAATTGTTCAGGTGAACTCCCTTGTGGCTGGCAGCCAGGCTCCCAGGAGGGGCCCTGAACCACAGTCACCCACTACAGGGGGTCTTGTGCATGGGAGGACATCTCCATTAGGCTGTCAGCCTGGTACTTCTTTGCCCATCAAAGTCACAGTGGAGAAAACCTGCTGAAGCATCGCTTTCAGGAGACAAAGCCACTGGGCAACAATTACCAAAATGATTCTATGGCCCGCTGGTTCCTCCTATTATTAGACAGTCTCAGAATTCTAGGAATGAGACTGGCCATCTAATTATGGGATGCTCATGTGCTGTCATTAATGAGTTTGTCACACCTTTTTCTGCCACTGTGAGAAAAGCAGTGTGACACTTATCACGGACATGGAGTGTCCTACCCTCGAAACCTTGAAGGACTTTGAGAGTGATGGCTTCAAAGAGGTGAAGCTCAGCAGCCACCCCTATGATGTGTACAAAGGCTGAGCACAGAGCATCAGCCGGCATCACCACAGCCACCTCTAGGATCTCACTGGGGAGTTCTACCATATCCAATGGCTTCTGATCTAGCCCCATGAGCCATCTTACTACGTTTATCTCTGGGTGTGAGTGACAACTGGCCCTAAGTAGAATCCCCTCACATTAAGACCATGACTTCTAGAATTAAATGGACCCAGGTTCAAATCCTGGCTGTGCCACTTACTGAATGACCCTGAGAGTAACTTCACCTCTCTGAGCCTCAGGGTCTTCATCTGTAAAATGGGAATTATAGGGGGGATTGCCTCATCTCTTCAAAGATACTAATGCAGTTGAACCTAGAGGACGTTATGGTAAGTGAAATAAGCCAGGCACAGAAAGACAGATATACCCCATGATCTCATTTGTATGTGGAATCTAAAAGAAAGTAGAATACACAGCGATAGAGGAAAAAAAAAAACAAAACAGTGATTACCAGGGGTGAAATGGGTAGGAAGTAGGGAGATGTCGGTCAAAGGACACAAAGGGATAGATATGTGGGATGAAGTCTAGAGATCTAATGAACAACATGCTGATTATGGTGTATAGTATTGTATTGTACTGTATTGTATTTGGGATTTTTGCTAAAATAATAAATTTTAGGTGTTCTTACCACAGGAATAAAAAGGGTAACTGTGTGAGATGATGGATGTGTTTATCTGCTTGACTATCATAACGATTTCAGTCTCTCTATATCAAAACATCATGCTGTACACTTTATTATTATTACCATTGAGACAGGTTCTCACTCTGTTGCCTAGGTTGGAGTGCAATGGTGCAATCACAGCTCACTGCAGCCTTGATCTCTTGGGCTAAAGAGATCTTCCCACCTTAGCCTCCCAAGTAGCTGGGAATACAGATGCACGTCACTATGCCCGGCTAAATTTTTACTTTTGTAGAGATGGGATCTCACTATGTTGTCCAGTTTGGTCTTGAACTCTTGGGCTCAAGCAATCCTCTTGCCTCGGCCTCCCAAGGTGCTGGGATTACAGGTTTGAGCTACTGAATCTGGCTGTACATTTCAAATATATAGAATAAACTTTTTGAAAAAAATGCTAATATATATAGACGGCTTAGCATAGTACCAGAAACACAGGAAATGTCCACGCAATGGTGGTGGTTTTTTAAAAAATCAATTCACAGATAATTTAGAGCATTTTCTTGCTTTTCCATAGAGAGGCTTTCAAACCAGAGCATCCATGTTGCCCTTGGTTTCCAAAATCCAAGATCACTCAAATGTTAACGTGAACAACTGCATGATTCCAATTTTAGCCCTAAGACCAGGAGGTCTGACCCTGGGCCTGCAGAGGTCTGCAAACATCCTCTGCAAGATGTGAGAAACAATTCAGGGTACATGTGTGTTTTTCTGCAGAGAGAGGCTTTCACTGTTACCAGATTCTCAAAGGGATTCTCCATCCACAAAGGGATCAGCTTGTGAGGATGATCTGAGCAGGCTGCTTATGTCCAGGAACCAGGAGAAGGGACCCACTCTTTACTGACCCTCCTAAGTGCCAGGCTGACATACACTATCCCCATACTAACAACAATCAGACAATGTAGGCATCATTACTCCCATTTTCTAGATGAGGAAACTGAGGCTTGGAGAGCTCAAATTAGGAGACAGACACTGAGCTCTACCACTTACCCTACAGCTGGTACAGGGCTGGGATTTCAGCTTGTGTCTATGTGATCCCAAGCTGGGTCCTGTCCTTGGTGCCATGCAGCCTCTGGGGAATGGAGGTGATCTAGCCAGGAAATGCATGCCCTGTCTTCTGTCAGAGCCCTCAGGAGACCAGGCTTTGAAGTATCAGAGACCATGAGACAATCCCTGTCTAAATCTATGAGTATCTACTCTCAAGTACACAGAATGTTCCACCCAAACTCTGATATCCCTTCCTGGGGAGAGTCTCCGCCTCTCCTCCAAGAAGAGTCCATTTCTCTCTCCTCCACGTTCCTCTGGTACGTGGCTTACACCCCTCTTGGTTTCTCTCTCATGGTCTGGCTGTGTGCTATGTCAGAGGCCATGGAGTGGTTAAAAACCTGGGTCTTGGAGGCAGGTGGAGTTCTGGCTCTGCCACTTATCAGCTATGCGACCTTGAATTATTCACTTAACCCCTCTGAGCCTCACTTTCTACACTTATGAAATGAAGCTAATAGGACCTACCTCACATGATAGGGTATGATATTTTTCTCTTGTACTCTCTTCTATCAGGGGCATCCTCTCTTCATTCTCCATCTATGTCCTATTCTCCTATTAGTTAGAACTTAATAAATGGCAGCAGTGATCTCAGCTATTGTCACTGTGTTATTATTAGCTGACTGCACATTTACATCCACCACTTCCCCCAGACCCTAAGCTCCCGGAAGGCAGTGATTTTTCATTTCCATATCTCTAGCACCTGCCATAGTTGCTGGAGCATAATATGTCCTTAGGAAATGTTTGTTGCTGAATAAGAAATTCAAAAAATTCCCACTTACACAATTGATAATATACATGTAACATTCAGAGCTCCAAATCTGCTCCATAAAAGTACAAGTTCCAGGAAGGTTCACAGATTTTTGCTTTGTTTTGTTTTGTTTTGTTTTGTTTTTGACAGGGTCTTACTCTGTCACCCAGGCTGGAGTGCAGTGGCACGATCATAGCTCACTACAACCTCAACCTCAACCTCTTGGCTCAAACAATCCTCCAGCCTCAGCCCCGAGTAGCTGGGACTGTAGGCACATGCCACCATACCTGGCTAAATTTTATATATTTTGTAGAGATGAGATTTTGAGACCATGTTGCCCAGGCTGGTCTTGAACTCCTGGGCTCAAGTGATCTACTCTCCTGGGTCTCCTAAAATTTTGGGATTAGGCGTGAGCCACTGTGCCCAGCCCAGAGACACTTTTGAGTGAAAGATCTCCGTGGGTTACCGGGAGAGCTGGGGAAAATTAGGGCATGAACTTGACCTCAGGGCTACGTGCAATAGGGCCAACTGTTACTCCATGATGCGTGTTTTGATGGCACTTGTCCAGTTTATCAGGGACCAAAGGTCATGTGCCTTCCACCTTTCCAACCAATAACCTTTTCACCCATTTGTGTACCCATTCCAGCCTTCCCGTTACTTATGCAACCATCCCCTCATCCACTCATCCATCTATCCATGCATTCAAACAACCATCCCCATCCACCATCTATTCATACATTGATCCACTCATACACTCATCACAAACATCTTTATTGAACACTTTCTAGCTTCCAGGCACTGTGTTAGGCATTGTTGTGACCTAATGCTGAATGTCATATGAATTTCACCTTCAAGGAATTTATACTCCAGAGGGGAGACCATTGAGTAAATAGATCATCTCAATTCAATGATGCAGATTATGATAGGGATGAGTTCAAGAGGCTGTGGGAGGACACAGGACTTGGAGGCTCAGGGAATACTGGCAGAGGTGCTGTCTATGCCCAGGGAGGAAAGACATGTAGGGGATGCTGCTGGGGAGGAGAGCTTTCCATGTGGAAGAACAGCAAGGGCAAGAGGATGTCTACTGATCTGGGGAAATTGCAAGTGGTTATATTTGGCTAAATTATGGGAGGTGAAGCTGGAAGGAATAGGGTTGGTTAGAGACTAGGGCCTGGTCACAAAGGGCCTTGGGTTGAGTTTGAATTTGGACTTTATCCCAAGGGATTGGGGAACCTTGGATTGATATCAAAGAGGCTTGAGTGAAGAGAGCAGGCTTTAGAAAGATCTCTCACACAGGAGATTTCTCTTGTAGGAAATAGATGATCTTTATGAACCAGGAACAGCACCCGGGAAACAAGTCGTCAAACTTGGGAATGATAGCAAAAGGCTTCTTCCTTCTGACATCGGTCTTGTCTCCTTTTCCAGGACCATTTTATGCCTGGCTGAAAATCTAGTGATGCTGGTGGGAGGGAAGCTAATGATTCAGACAGTTATTAATATTCTCCCTGAAGAAGCTTCCTTGAAGCTCGAGTGGGAAAGGCAGACCCCCAAAGCCAGGCGAATTTCTGTAGTACGTAACTGTGGGCAATAATAGCCCCATGACTATGCTTTGGCCAGTCAGTGGGGATGGGCTTGCATGCATCGTATCAGCTCCACTCCTTCCCCTGGCTATAGTGGTGGCTAGGGGCTCATTTTCCAGATCAGCAGCCAGGTTAGGGGGCACATACTACAGGCAAGGGGCAGAGCACGGGACACAGATTTACTGCACACCTAGTATGTGCCATTAGATCCACTTGAGATATAAGAGAAATCAAACCAGGTGTCTGCTTTCCAGGAGCTCATAGTTATATTAAGTGTACAGGATCTATGCATCAAAAGACAGTTGTCAACTTTTTTTTTTTTTTGAAATAGGGTCTGGTTCTGTTGCCCAGGCTGGAGTTCAGCGGCACGATCTCATCTCACTTGCAACCTCCACCTCCCAGGCTCAAGTGATCCTCCCATCTCAGCCTCCTGAATAGCTAGGACTACAGGCATATGCCACCATGCCTGGCAAACATTTTTTAAAAAATATTTTTTGTAGAGATTGGATTTCGCCATGTTGCCCAGGCTGGTCTCGAATGTATGACCTCAAGCAATCCTCCTGCCTCAGCCTCCCAAAGTGCTGGGATTTCAGCTGTGAGCCACTGTACCCAGTCAGTTGTCAATATTTTGAAATGCAGAGAAAGGGGAAGAACAAAGGACGTTGAAGCACCAACATCTCATCTGAAATTGTGTGGAGTCAAAATATAACCCCTGTAGTGGATGTAAGAAGAAATGGAATCATAAAGGCATTTGTTAGAGTTGCCAAGGTAACCAAGGTAGAACTAAAAATAGTGATAAACCTATTTTGGGAGAACAGGGCAAGAAATATTAATAGATGAGGTCTAAGGTCTGTAAATCAATAAATACCATGTTTTAGCGTGATGCTTAGAGGGTTGGAGAAAACCACAGAGGAAACATCTAGAAAACTTAAGAATGGTAGACCCCTGGGAAGCAGAATAAAAGTAGGAAGAAGTGGGGGGAGAACTGCTTCCTGTTTTATGGGGTTCTCTCTCATTTGATTCTTTTTTCACCATGTGCATGTTGGTAGATAAAAAGAATTTTGAATGTTCAAATAGAAATAAGTCTTAACTAAATGGAATTGGTAGCATGAGGCAGACAGCACCATTTGATTTGTAGCAAGGGGTCTATGGATGCAACTCAGAGAAGCTGTGAACCCGGATGGGAAAAAAATTACTTCTTTATTTTACATTAACCTCTAACTGAAATGTAGCACTTGCTTTCATTACGAATATAGACCAATAGCCACAGTAGTATTATCAGTACCTGTGACTTTATCACTAAAATAAATCATAAGTATTTTCATATCACCTTACAGTTGTTACAAATGTTTATGTTCATTACTACTTCAAAATTATAGAATCAGACTCACAGCTAGCTCGTTTGTTAGTTAATGTGTTAATAAAGAAACACACATGTTGGCTGGGCGCGGTGGCTCACGCCTGTAATCCCAGCACTTTGGGAGGCCAAGATGGGTGGATCATCTGAGGTCAGGAGTTCGAGAGCAGCTTGGTTAACATGGTGAAACCCTGTCTCTGCTAAAAATACAAAAATTAGCCAGATGTGGTGGCGGGCGCCTGTAGTCCCAGCTACTCAGGAGGCTGAGGCAGAAGAATCACTCCGGGAGGTAGAGCTTTCAGTGAGCTGAGATCCGGCCACTGCACTCCAGCCTGGGTGACAGAGCGAGACTCCGTCTCAAAAACAAAAACAAAAACAAAAACAAAACAAAACAAAACAAAAAAACCCCACACATGTTACCATATCACATTGGTTTCTTTAAAAGAAATACTTGGTAACTATATTTCAGTATAATTACTTCCTTTGCAATCCTATGTGTTACGTTTTATGCATTTAATAACATTATTTGTTTTCAAAATAGCAAAGACATGGAATCAACCTAGATGCCCAGCAATGGGCTGGATAAAAAAAATATGGTTTGGGCCGGGAGCAGTGGCTCATGCCTGTAATCCCAGCACTTTGGGAGGCCAAGGCAGGAGGATCGCTTGAGCTCAGTTCGAGACCAGACTGGACAACATGGTGAAACCCCATCTCTCCAAAAAACACAGAAATTAGCTGGGCATGGTGGCTCAAGGACCTGTGGTCCCAGCTACTCAGGATACTGAAGCAGGAGGATTACTTGAGCCCAGGAGGCAGAGGTTGCAGTGAGCTGAGATCGCTCCACTGTACTCCAACCTGGACAACAGAATGAGACCTTGTCTCCACAAACAAACAAACAAACAAACAAAAAAACACAAAAAACAAAAGAAAAGAAAAAATGTGGTACATATAAATCATGGAATATTACACAGGCATAGAAAAGAATGAAATCACCTTTTTTTGGCAGCAACATGGATGCAGCTGGAGGCCATTATCCTAAGTGAATTAATGCAGAAACAGAAAACCAAATACCACATGTTCTCACTTACAAGTGGGTGCTAAATATTGAGTACACATGGACACAAAGAGGGGAACAATAGACACCAAGACTTACTTGAGGGTGAAGGGTGGGAGGAGGGTGAGGTTCAGAAAACTACCTATTGAGTACTTATGTTCACTACTTGGTGACAAAGTCATGTGTACACCGAATCCCAGTGACACACAATTTTCCTGTGTAACAAACTTGCACATGTACCCCCTGAACCTAAAACAGAAGTTGGAAGAAAAAAAGAAAGAAAGAAAAACATTATTCTGAGAAAGAGTCTGTAGGTTTCACCAGACTATCAAGGAGCCTATGGAATAAAACAGGTTGAGAACCTGCATTAGAAAAAGGAGACTAGCTGTGAGGTTAAGGCACTGGACAAAGTCTTCATAGGCAGAGAAGCAGGATTCACATGTTGAGGGAAGCTGGGACCCAGAACGATGGAGAGACAGAGAAAGCTGATGAGCGAATGATGGTGATCGTGATACATCATCATTGATAATATGAATGAGGTTGATGGTAACAGTAACACGGCAGTTGTTATTTACTGAGTGCTCACAACGTTTCAGACGCTGACTAAGCCCCTTGCAAACATGATCACGTTCACTTTTGACAATTACTGTACAAAGGTGTGAATGCTATTTCTCTTTTACAGCCTAGGAAACACAGCCCCGGATATGTCCAGGGTCTACTCTCGGGTCTCCTAGCTAGCAAGTTGTAGAGCTAGAATTCAAGCCATGGGCTGCCTGATTCCCCAGCTTGTGCCCTTACTCACTCATCCATTCTGCCAAGCGCAGGGAAGGTGTTATTCTCATTTAACCAATGAAAGAACCAAGGCTCAGAACAAGTAAGGTGAAGCCAAGCCCAGGAGTTCAATATGCTTAGGAAAAGCAGCTGAGGTTTCTCCCTTGCTCAGCTGCTGCTGATTTCCTTCCTCATCTCTGATGGCACCTCCAGGGCCTGGAAGGCTCAAGGAACCTCGTGCCAGTTCTCTGGGCATCACCATCAAAGCTCAAATCCTGCCTAGTCTTCCTTTAACACAACACATGGCTCAGATTCTTCCCTCCATTTTTTTTTTTTTTTTAATATGGGTTCTTGTTCTGTCACCCAGGCTGGAGTGCAGTGGCATGATCACGGCTCACTGAAGCCTTGACCTCCTGGGGCTCAAGCAATCCTCCCACCTCAGCCTCCTGAATAGCTGGGACTACAGGAGCATGCCACAACACCAGGCTAATTTTTATTTTTTGTAAAGCCAGGGTTTTGCCATGTTGCCCAGCCTGGTCTCTAACTCCTGCATTCAAGTGATCCTCCTGCCTCGGCCTCCCAAAGTGCTGGGATTATAGGCATAAGCCACCACACCTGGCCCTTCCTTCCCGTTTTAGCCATTGAAGCCCTCCTGCTATCAGGCCTAAATAACATCATAACCTCTTAATTCAGCTCCCCAATTCTAATCCATGCTCCCCATGAATGCGAGATGTGTCTGAACATGAGTTTCTCAAATTGGGGTCCCCTGGAGCTTCACAATACACTATGATCATGTTGTAATTGCTTTAAGTTGTAGGATATGACCATCATCCTTTTCCGAATTAACTGATCACTATCTTATCGTGCATTGCCACATGATGCTGGTGTCTGTTCTGCATTTGTGTTAGTGATGACAACTGTGCTGAACTGTCTCACTTTAATTACTGCACAATGACAAGAAAATACCATGGGCATGATACAAAAATGATCTTCTTCGTGCCTGGTAAAGGCTCAAGAATGGAAAGCCACGCTGTAGGAACAGAAGGTTCACAGAAGTCTGAGAAGGGGAAAGTGGAAAATCAGGTCCTCACAGAGGCAGAGGAAAATCAAAAGAACTCTCTGGAATAAATACATTTTTAAAATGACATGTGCTGATCAAGCTCTTGAAAAAAGAACCGTCTGGGGTGTGTGTCCACCATTTAGATTGTGAGTGGCGGTTTTGTGTCAGCAAAACATCACAGTGCCCACCGCAGACATGTTTTGAATTTGAATTTTATTGGTTTTGTAATTGTGATCATATTTAATTTGCAGATTTGTTTTGGTTTTATAGCAGTAGATGAGATATAAGTGAAGAACTTATATCTACTTTTATGCCAATGTACATTTTAAAAAACCTCATAATAGAAAGATTTTATGGTGACATTGGCAAAGGGGAGGTGTCTGTGAGAATAGGTACCTGCTGAAGGCATCCCATGTTAGTGGGGCATGGTGATGCGCGCCTGTAGTCCCAGCTACTTGGGAGGCTGAGGCAGGAGGATGGCTTGAGGCCAGGAAGTTGAGGTTGCAGTGAGCTGTGATCATGCCACTGCACTCCAGCCTGGGTAACCGAGCAAGACCCCGTCTCAATTAAAAAACAAACAAACAAAACAAAACAAAACGGCCAGAGGCCACATGGTAGCTCATGCCTGTAATCCCAGCCCTTTGGGAAGCTGAGGTAGGTAGACTGAGCCCAGCAGTTTAAGATCAGCCTGGGCAACATGGGGAATCTCTGTCTGTACAAAAAATTAAAACATTTGCCAGGCATGGTGGAGCATGCCTATAGTCTCAGCCACTGGGGAGGCTGAGGTGGGAGGATCGCCTGAGCCCAGGGAGATTGAGGCTGCAGTGAGCCATGATCATGCCATTGCACTCACTCCAGCCTGGGTGACAGAGCAAGACTCTGTCTCAAAAAAAAGTTTTTAGTTTTAAAAGAATTTTTTAAAAGCATCCCATGTTTGAAAGATGCTGACCCGCTTGTCACTTTGCAGATTACATTTACTGTCCAAATTATTGCCCATTTGGAGTTAATGCTTCACGTGCTTCACCTGTGGCCTCTGTAGCCTGCCAGGTTGGTGGACAGATCCTCTGCTTCAGTCAAATGGGTAGATAAAACATCCTTCGAGTCATCTGTGCAGTACTTTCACCTACAGTTAAGGATGGGGTGTGCCGAGCGCTCAAACTAGCACCTACAACATTGATCAGTGCCTGCTAAATGATAACCACTATTAATATGAGCACAGTTGCCTCTTCAAGAGACTGTGGAAAGAGATGTCACATCTGCTGGCATAAACCCCCCTCTCCCGATGTTCCTGTCTCTGCATCTTACAGCCTGATCATGAGAACAGAAGAAAAATTAAGGTAAATATGTTATCCTAAGTAGAGAAATACCTGGGAATGAGTTTTGGGAGGCTCCATCATGTTGTGAGAAAGAACATTCTGGATTAGGGAATACAAAGACTTAAGGGTAGGGCCCACTCTGTGTGCCCTTGGACAAGACACCTAGCCTCTCTGAGCCTCGTGCTCTGCTATGTCGAATAGGACAAAGGATCATTGTAGCCCTGCTTACTTCATGGGGCAGGCCGCAGGATCAATTAGGTCAGGGATGTGGAAGGTGGAAGTGACAGTGACCTGAGGGGCTGCCATTATTATTGCTAGAGTGACAGTGATGAGGCAGAGTTGGAGAGATGCTCAGAGAGCTGGCAAAGGAGGGAAAGGCAGAGAGAGAGAGAAGAGTAACTCTATTGCCTTTACTGTCTGTCCTTTCTCCAGAGCTAACTTAGGCACACACAGTTCCTATAAATTTTCCTCCCAGCTTCTTCTCTCAACTGGGTTCAGCTTACACAGACTCTTAGGGAGTCTTAGGCTGCCTTGGTGGCAGCTGAGGTCCCAGTAGAGAAGCTGGAATAGTTATCTTGGAGCCCCATAGGAAAAAGAGGGATGACACAGGCCAGGGGCATGGCTGCTCAGGGCAAAGAGTGCCCATGGCTGAGTTGTGCTCAGCTCAGACCACAATGGGCTCACTGAGGGCCTGCAGCTCAGCATTGACCCTTGGTTCATCCCAGAGACATGTGCCCCAGGAGGGCCCTTCTCTCATGTCTCAGTTCGTCTATGGAGGAGGAGATGGAATGAGATGCTCTTTTTAAAGGCACTCAGAATGTGAGCAACTTGATGGGAGTGGGTGGGGAATGTCTCATCCATTTCTGCAGTCTCAGAGCCCAGTAAGGCAGGATGAGAGTAAATGTTCAATGCATGTTGGGTGAAATAAATGAGTAGATGGAAAGATGGATAGGTGGATAGATGGATGGACAGAACAACAGATGGATGGGTGCATGAATGGGTGATGGATAAATGCATGACAGGCTGGACAGATAGATAAAAGGACAGAGAGATGGATGGAGTGAAGGAAAGCTTTAATACAGTAGCTGAGACAACTCCCCTGAGAGCCCTCCTTGCAAGACTGACCCTTGGCTCACAACTGGGAAGTCGGATTTTGGGAGGGTTTCCAAAGATCCTAGAATTGATAAGAGTAGCTCACTATGGTTTATGTTAAACATCCATTTTTCTTCTGAGATCTGGAATTTTGGTATATTTTAGGCAGAGTGTGCCTACATGGCCCACCCCCATAAAAATCTTAGGCACAGAGTCTCTAATGAGCTTCCGTGGCAGAAAACATTTCACACGTCTTGTCACAACTTGTTGCTCCAGGAATTAAGTGTGTCCTCTGTGGCTCCACTTGGAGAGGATTGTTGGAAGCTTGCTCTTGGTTTCTCTGGGCTTTACCCCATGCATCTTTTCCCTTTGCAGATTTTACTTCCTATCTTGCACTGGAATAAATTCATGAGTACAACTGTATACTGAGTCCTGAGTCCTCTGAGAGAATCATCAAACCTGGGAGTGCTCTTGGGGACCCTAATTACAGACAGATGGATGGATGGATGGACAGATAAACTAATAAATGGATAAATTAAAGGTAGATAGATGAGTGATGTCTGATAAGCTATTGATAAATGTATGGATGAGTAGATGAACAGGTGGATGGATAGACAGATGAATGACTAGGTAGATGGATGGACAGACAAATGACTAATAGGATGGGTAGATGTATGTATGTATGGATGGATGGAGGGTTGGCTGGATGGATAGATGGTTGGATGGATGGATAGATGAATGCATGAATGGATGGATGGTTGGCATGCATGCATGGGTGGATGGATGGATGCATGGACAAATTCCTGGATGGATGGATGGATGGATGGATGGATGGATGGATGGATGGATGGATGGATAGACTGATGGATGCATGGGTGGATAAATGGTTGAATGGATGGATGGGTGGATAGATGGTTCCATGGGTGAATAGATGGTTGGATGGATGGATAGACGGATGCATGCATGGATGGATAGTTGGCATGCATGCATGGATGGATGGATGGATGGATGCATGGATGCATAGATGGATGATTGGTTGGATGGAACGATAGATACATAGATAGATGGATGGTTTCATACATAAATGGATAGATGGATGGGTGGATACATGAGTGGGTGGATGGTTGGTATGTGTGCAAGAATGGATGCATGAGTGGATGGATGGATGCATGAATAGACGCATGGGTGTTTGGATGATGTCTCTGTGTGTGTGTGTGTGTGTGTGTGTGTGTGTGTGTGTGAAGGGTTAGAAGGAGTGACCTAAATCTTTCAGATGCTCTAAAGGCCACAGATTTTAATGGCCACAAGAGTTCCTCAAAGGCTCAAGACTATTCATACCTAACTTCTTTGTCAGGAATGAGTCAGCGCCTGGGGGATTTTTGCTTGGCGGCATCAGAATTTAATATGGTCACTGCTTATATATGCATATGGGTACCTGGAGGACTAACTATATGTATAGTAGTGCCCATGATGAATAGGAAGGTTGGTTTGGGGCATAAGCTCAGAATGCAGGAGCAAAGAGCGTAGAAGAACGCATCTGGTTTCCCAAATCTGTGGGTATTACTGGCCAACAGCACTACTAGCTTCCCGAAGACTGAATTTGTTTTCTCTAGTTTGGGGTTTGACTCTGTAAAAATATTTGGTCTTTATTTGAGATCTTTTGTTTTCTCTTGCAAATTAAATGTCTCTTTATGATTCATTGTTCTGGAGGAGTCATGGTGAGCATTGCAAACCCATTTTTTCCTGTTTTTTTTTTTTCTTGAATGATGAACTCTACTTTGATTTAAACATTTTTATAATAATTTTTCTTTTAATTGAAAAGTGATTTTTAAAATGCATTTGGCAGAGGGGGACAGGGGATGTGTAAAAGTTACAGTCTCATTTATTCCTAGTGAAGTGGAAGGGAAATGGAACCCAGGGGAGGAACAGGATAAAAAAAGAATACTGGAAACTAATAGAACCAAAGGAGGAAAGAAAGAATACAATGAATGTGAGTGGGCTTTGAATAGGCATCTTGTTTTGTACCTAAGCACTCGAGTTAGAAGAAATAGAGAAACAAAAAGTCGGAGCTGCTACCTGGCCAAAGACCAATTCTCTGTGACTCAGAGGCACTGCCACCATCTCCCTCTGAGCCCATGGGCCTCAGTTTCTACATCTGTTAATGGGATGAAGCCATCTTCATAGGGCTGCTGAGGGTCTCAGGAAATAATGAATGGAAAAATGCAAGCTGTATGGTGCTACATGTGGGGTGGGTGGGTGGCGTGAGTGGGGTGAAGAAAGTAGTGTGAGCTTCCAGACTCTCCTAGCTCTAAGAGTCCATAAGTAATGAAAATACATGGATGTGTATCACACTCACAGATTTATACTCTCTTACACACAGTTACACATGCACACACCTCTCACATGGATTCTCACACATCTCACACAGCCACACCCTCTCACACACACATGCAGACTCATTATACACACCCTTCCACATCCATAGACACACCATTAAATACACACACCCTCACACAGATATCAACTCCTCACACACACACACTTTCACACATGCTTCACACATACACACCCCCTCACATGCACACTCTCAACATCGCTTCTCACACACACCGTTAAACACATCTTTGCATGAGAACCCTCACACACACACCCTCACACACACACTTCACATCCCCTTACACACACTCCATACACACACTCCCTCACATGCACACTCTCAACATAGCTTCTCACACACACCCTTAATCACATCTTTGCATGCACAGAACCCTCACATGCACACACATCCTCACACACACACTTTACACACACACCTTTACACACACACCCTTACACACATTCCATCCACGCACAGCTCACAGGCACACTCTCAATATAGCCTCTCACACATACCTTTAAACACATCTTTGCATGCACACAGCCCTCACACACACACCTTCACACACACACACATCCCCTCACAGACACTTTATATACACACACATCCTCACACACACTCCATACACACCTTCATATGCACAATCCCAATATAACTTCTCACACACACCCTTAAACACGTTTGCGCGCACATAACACTCACACCCCCTCACATGCACACTCAACATATCTTCTCACACACACCCTCACATGCACATTCTCAAGATAGCTTCTTACACACACCCTTAAACACATCTTTGTATGCACAGAACCCTCACACACACACACCCTCACACACACACCCTCACAGACACACGCCATACACACACACCCTTACACACACCAACACACTCCATACACACACACACACCGACACACTCCATACACACACCCTCACATGCACACTCTCAACATAGCTTCTCACATACACCCTTAAACACATCTTTGCTTGCACAGAACCCTCACATGCACACACATCCTCTCACCCACTCCATATACACACACACCCTCACATGCACACTCTCAACATAGCTTCTCACATACACTCTTAAACACATCTTTGCATGCACAGAACCCTCACACACACACACACACACACACACACACACACTCTACATATACACACGTAGGGTGCTACATGTAGGGTGGGCGGTGGGGGTGAGCTTCTAGACTCTCCGAGGTCAGTCTAAGAATCCTAAGTGATGAAAATACATAGAGGTGTATCGCACTCACAGATTTACACTCTCACACACAGTTACACGTGCACACAACTCTCACACGTATTCTCACACATCTCACACACAGCCACACCCTCACACACATGCAGGCATTATACACACCCTTCCATACCCCATACCCATAGACACCATTAAATACACCCTCATGCAGACACCCCCAACTTCTCACACAAACACCTTCACACACGCTCCATACACACACCCCCTCATGTGCACATTCTCACACACACCCTTACACACATCTTTGCATGCACATAACCCTCACACACACGCATACCCTCATACATATACCCCATATACATACATCCCTCACATGCACTCTCAACATAGCGCTCACACATCCTTAAACACATGTTTGCACATACACAACCCCCACACACACACCTTCACACACGCACACACCCTCACACACTATACACACACACATCCTCATACGTAAAATGCTCAACATAGCCTCTCACACACACCCTTAAACACATCTTTGCATGCACACAGCCCTCACACACACACACCTTCACACACAACCTCATACACGTTCCCCAACAATCCGTCACATGCACACAAACTCTCATACATAGACGACCCACAATCCTCGCATGTGTTCACTCTCACACATACCCTCACACATATGCACACAACCTCACACACACACCTCTCATATACACACAACCTCACACACACACCTCTCACACATATGCACAC
>NW_012107585.1:2479368-2495395 GCF_000951045.1 Mandrillus leucophaeus
CTCTCACACATATGCACACAACCTCACACACACACACCTCTCACACATATGCACACACACTCATACTCCTCACAGCCACACAGTCACCCCCCACACAGCCTCACACACACCATGTCCTTCAAATGAGCTATTTTGAGGGGTTCAACCAAGCTATGGTGGAGATCAGAGTGTCTGCTCACTCTGCCACCAGGCTTCTGACCCATGGACGCCCAGAAACTGCTCCTTCTGGGCTTCCAATGACCGCATGAAACCAAATTTCAATGGACACCCACATGCTCTCACTCTCCTGACCCCTGGGTGATGTCTCTCTTTCTTCCCTATCCTTGGTATCTGATGACCCCAATCATGAACTTTGAGCTCCCCAAGCAAAGAGGCCTTTTCTGCTTTATTCACGTGTGTATCCTCAGAGCCCGACAATCAAGAAATATTTGCTGAATGAGACGGAATGAAGGTGTGAGGCATGGAGAAAGAGATGATTTACCTAGGCCAGGGCTCGGGGCTCTGGGAGTGAGGTGCAGGGAGAGGATGTAAGGGTACCCTTCACAGCCAATTTCAAGGCTTCCCTCTCTCCCCAGCTCTTGGCTAAACCCTAGGCCCCTCCTGAACCAGATCCTCCTCCCCACATACATCCCATCCTTGCCTCCTCCTGAATGACCCAAAGTTCTGGTACTATTTGGAACCTGCCTCCAGCAGCCATTTCTGACTCACCTCTCAGGGCTTCCCAGGTCCCTCTGGAGTTCGGTGGGAAGGGACCTAGCTTCACTGGGAACCCAGGCCTTCTGTGATCCAACCCAGCCTCAATACACCCACACCACCATCTTCATTGCCCCAGTAGTTACTACTTGCAGGAACTGGGCTATCCTCCCAACCATCTAGAAGGAAGGCCCTGGTGGCAGCCACATCCTAGAGTTAGGGGAACAGAGGCTCTAAGAGCAAGTCTTTGGCTCAAGGTCAACAACGGGCAAGTGGTGATTCTGGGATTTGAACTCAGGCCCCCAACTCTTCCTGGCCAAGCTTCCTCGACTTCCCACACTGGATCTGGCACCCCTTTCTGGGCTTCCCCATCCAAGCAATGTTCCTTCCTTGCTATCCTCATCTGTCCCCTCACCTGTATCTCCCACTGATCCAGAACCTACTCAGGGGCAGTGATGTGGACAACAGTGGTGTCTTTGCTAGGCTAGGGCAATGCCCCAGCTGGGTATTGCCTTAGGTAGGGAAGCTGGCTTGCTTGGGAGATGATGACACCTCTCCCACCTCCCCAGCTGAGGACAGCCTAAGTCAATGACTGATTGACACAGGCATACAAAAAACTGGCCCCTTTTGTTTTCTGTGTCTACCACTTCATCATGAGGGCCTAGACCACTGCCTGGCACGTAGCAGGAGCATAGTGAATGTTTGTTGAATGAATAAATGAATGTCTCTTCTTCCCCTCACCTAGACATCTGCATTTCTCAATTCCTATCCAGGTCTTCTCTAAATCTTCAAGGCCATCCTCTCCTTACCTGCCAGGTATCCTCACCTGCCAGGTTCACCCCGGCGGGCCTTGACTCCATAGCAAAGTGCTTTGTCAGCTGTCTGTACACCTCAGGAATTCAGCTGCATATAGCGGGTGAGAGGGAGTCAGAGCTGAGGGAGGTGGTGAGACTCCCACCCTAGCTCAACCTGGAACACTCTGCTTTGATCAGTTTCCACAAGATTTTGTTTAGACAAAAACGCTCTGCACCTGCAAAGGCTGAGAAGCCCTTTGACATGTTGTGTTTTCCTTCTGTCCCACCCACTCCCTTGATGGGAAGCACACCCTCCCTCATGCTGCCTCATCCAGATTTTGTAGAAAATTGCTTCTGTCCCATCTAGACTGGAACTCCTCAAGGAGGGCTGTAGCCTAGAGGGTGAAAGTGCGCACTCTGGAGTCACAAAGACCTTGGGGAAGTTATTTCACCCCTCCTAGCCTCCGTTTCTGTAGCAGTAAAATGGGAAAGTAATAGAACTAGTAAATGAGCATTGGGCAAGAGTTCAACAAGGTTAATTATCTCAGGCCAGGTTCGGTAGCTCACGCCTGTAATCTCAGCACTTTGGGAGGCCAAGACGGGACAATCACTTGAGCCTAGGAGTTAGAGACCAGCCTGGGCAACATAGCGAAACCCCACCTCTACAAAAAATACAAAAATTAGCTGGGCATTGTGGTGTGCACCTGTAATCCCAACTACTCAGGAGGCTGAGGTGGGAGGATCACTTGAGGCTGTCATATTGAGGCTACAGTGAGCCGTGATCGCACCACTGCACGCCAGCCTAGGAACAACAAAACAAAACCAAACAGAAAACAGAAGATGAAACAGAAAACAAAAATAATGAATCATCTCATGTGCTAAACACAGCGCCTGGCTCATGGCAAATAACAAATGGTACCTTCTAGTATTTGTTAAATTATGCAAGCAAGTGCCTTGGGCATGCCTAGCAATTAATTATCAAAATTATCATACTTTGCTTTGGCAAAGGAAGTTAAACCATGGATGTATGTGAAGCTCAGTTTGCTCTGGTGTGGTTACTTCCCAGAGGCCTAAGCGGGTATGTGATGGTCATAATCCCCGGCCTCTGGCTAAAGCCACTAATTCTGGGTGGACGTTGGAGACATTCTGCATGGTTTTGCCAAGTGGGGCCTCATCCTTTGCCACAAAAAGAATCCCACATCCTACTGTTTCTTAGGCATCTAGATTTCCACTAGATCCAGGCATAGCGTGCGAAGACAGCTGAGAAAATTGGAAGAGGCCGTGGTTTCTCATATCCCAGATCTGCCCGTGTATCTGTCGCAGCTAGTACAGGGCTCACTCATAGTGGATCCTCAATAAATGCCGTGCAGTGAACAAAGGAATACAGGAATTTGAGATCTCCCATGTAATTTCAGCATCTAGCAATAGATGTTTCTTGATAAGCATTTTTGGAATGAATGAATGCATTCTAGGTTTGCTATCATATCCTCAGCCTTGGGCCTAGGTCCTAGCACAGAGGCCTCTGATGAATATTTATAGCAGAAATGAACTAGATCCACTATTTCCCAGAAAGCAGCTGAGCTTCCCTTGTAGCTGCCCCCATCCCTTTCCTCTTGTCTCATACTCACAGTCCTCGGGTCCAGCTGCCAGCCTGGCTTGGCGTTAGCCAGCTGGGAAAGGAATCTGGGAGACAAAGCAAGTGAAGCTCCCCAAGATGCACAATTGGGAGAGTCTCTAGCCAGCTCTCCAGGAAGCTCTGGGGGCGCTGCCCTCGGGAAACACTCACCCACGAGATAGACTGAGCTGGAAAGAGCCATCTACAGTGATTCTGTGACACTGTCAAGGAGCCCTCCTCTGCATGGCTTTGGCATTGAATGCAACCACACACACATACCACACACACACACAGACACACACACACAGAGAGCAGGCACTATGCCCTGCTGGACAGAATGGGCTACAGGGATATGCATGGGCAAATGCACCCCAGACAGCACGTGCATGTGGATGGACACTCAACAATGTTCCATCTCCCCAGGCCAGGCCCTGCCATCCTATCTCAAACACACTTTGCCTCCACCCCAAGCAGGCAGTGGCCACAGACCACCAGGTGGTACCACCAAGTGATAACACTGTCTGTCACCACAGGGGGCCCTCTCATGGATAACGGAACCTCTCCCAGCCAGGAGCTGAGGCTCAGCGTTTACAGCCAGTGCAGGCTCAAGGGCGAGTCATGTGTCCCCCCACTTCCTGGAGGCACTGGCGAGCTTTCCCTGTCTGTGTCCCCCCACCCACGTCTGTCCCATGAGCAGGCAGCCACCTCCTCCTCTGTCCCTGCTGGGATCAACTCTCCACTAGGAACCAGGAGGTGGCTCAGATCCTGCAGAGTGGCCTGGCGTGCAGGCTGTACTGCTATCCCTAAAAGCATCTGTGGATCCTGGCCAGGGCCCTCCTTGGCCTTCAGTCATGCTCCAGGACATGTGGCCCTCTGAAGCGCGTGGCCTTCCCCTCAGCTCTGGCCTCCAGTACAGCAGCCTCTCCATGCCTGCTTCCCACAGGGGTCTCATACCAGCCGAGCAATGGTGCCACCCACAGCATGAGCCCTGGGGCTGGCAGGTTGGAGGGACCCAGCCTTAGAGTCCCAGACAGGCCGGCAGGGAGAACCAGCTCTGTTGAGGGTGATGAGAGCAGAGTTGAAATCCTAAAGCCTCATCTGTGCCGACTGATCCCTCCTTCACCCATCAGGTCTCCTGACACTGTCTGGGGGGAGCCCCTGCGGCTGCGTGACCGGAGGGGAAGGACGTGGGACTGGCCTGAGGTCCCCTTGGGTACCCTTCCTGTAAGGCTGAGGTGACGGGGGTCAGGGATGCTGCGAGGCCCTGTAACGCTGCAGGAAAAAGAGCCCTACAGTGAGCCCCCAGCCTACGACACCCAGCTCCGGCACACCAGGTCCCCCTGCCTGGGGAGCCGAGCCCCCGCCTGGGTACTCACCAGCTCCGGCAAGGCCTCACCCTGGCATGGTGGCAGTCACCCCCTCTCAGACAGTGCTCCCCATCTGGAGAGGCCAGCGGCACTAATCAGCCGCCTGGCGTGGTGCCGGCCGAGCAACTGGGGTTTAATTGACACCAGGTGGCCCCTCCCCAGGGGCAGGCTGGGAGGCGGCTCTGCCGGGTTGGGAGGCCAAGCCTTGGGCAGGGGGGTTGCACCCAGACCAGGCCAGTTCAGGCTTCCCCGGGAGAGACAAGGGCAGTCAGGCAGTCGCTGGCCACCCCTCCCTTCCACTCCTGCCGGCTGCCTCCATGGCACGGCCCTGGCTTCCCTAGGCTCTGACCTTTCTTTCATTTAGAGGTGGCAGCGGCAGTGGCAGTGTCTGCCCAGGAGGAGGGTGGCTCAGGTTTCCCCCCAGCTGGCTGGGGGCAGCCAGGATCGAGCTCACTGTGTCTGCGGGGATCAGGCTGTGCCCGCCAGATCCTGAGTGAGGCCACCCACGGCAGTCACAAAGGATCCCATGAACTATCTTTTATTGAACACTTACTATGCACCAGGCCAGGCATGGTGCCCACACTGTCCCCTCTGAAATCTCATGTGCCCCCAAAAGGTGGGCATTTATTAACCCACTTTGCAAAATGAGGAAACGGAGGCTCAGAGAAGCTAAGCTTCTTCTCCAGGGTCACACAGCAGAACAGCCAGAACACACATCCAGCTGTATCTGATACTGAGTCAGGGATTTGCATGGCCACCTGCAAAGTAGATGATATCATCCCCATTTTTGAGATGAGGAAATTGAGGCTTAGAGAGGAGAAGTCAGTTTTCAAAGTCACACAGCAAGGTATGGAACGTGGATTTGCCACTAGGTGTGTTGGGCCAGGTTGCCAGGGAAAGTAAAGTCCACAGCTGAAATACAAGCCGTCTTCTCTGACCCACATGTGTTCCTGCTTATGAGCCACAGTTTGGGGTTTAGGAGAAACAGCACTGGACTTACAGTCAGAAGACCTGTGCCCAACTTGCTGTGTGACCTTGAGCAAGTTACTCCACCTCTCTGGGCTTTGCTGCAGCTGCTGTGAACCCCAAATGGGACATCACATGGAAAAGGCTTTGTGATTTGTGTTCACAGGGCAGGATGAGGGAGTACCAAAGTAGCCCCACTCTGCCCCGCAGCCCTTCCCAAAGACCCCCAACCCTGTTCTTTCTCTTTACTGCCAGGAGCGGGACCCAGCAGGGAGGAGCATACAGGTTCCACAAGGGCACAGGGTTCAGATCCCGGCTCTGATCTGAGTCTCACAAAGTGCGTGACCTTCAGAAGTCATTTCACTCTCTAGTCTCAATTTCTCCTTTCTAAAAATGTGCTCCCGGGCACTCCCGCCATGCCTGGGCTGCATGAAAATGAATGAGATAATACTCAGCACCTGCCTCTTTGTTCAACAACATTTGTTGAGCACCTACTAGACACGGGTGACTGTGCTGGCGATATAATTTTTACAGGAACAATATTCTAGTAAAAACAAAGTCAGTTGACCAGGTGCGGTGGCTCACGCACTTTGGGAGGCTGAGGCGGTCAGATCACCTGAGGTCAGGAGCTCGACACCAGCCTGGCCAAGGTGGTGAAACCCTGTCTCTACTAAAAATACAAAAAAAAATTAGCCGGACATGGTGGTGGGCGCCTGTAATCCCAGCTACTCAGGAGGCTGAGGCAGGAGAATCGCTTGAACCCGAGAGGCGGAGGTTGCAGTGAGCCAAGAACTTGCCATTGCACTACAGCCTGGGCGACAAGAGTGAAACTCCGTCTCAAAAAAACCCCAAAAAACCAAAGTCAGTCATTCATGCCCTTGTGGTGGAGACAGACAAATGTAAAAACCCCACCAAAAAAATATGTAATTCCTTGTGTTACGTGGTCGACAAATGGAAGTAGCTATTATTGTTGTTGTTCATGCATTTATTCCACAAAAGAACTCACTGAGCGCCTACCAGGTGCCAGGTACTCTTCTAGGCATTGAGATATAGCAGTGACCAATACAGACAAGGCTGTCCACTCTAATAATTAACTCTGACAATAAATAGCAATAATTAACCATGACAACATATAGCAATAATAATTATTATATTACTATTCTCAGGCAATGCAGGTTCTCCCCAACACACTGGATGCCCTGGTTTTCTCACTGGTAGAATTACATACCTGTCTGCTGCCATCTGGCCCTCTGGGAGCTCCAAGCTGGAGCATGGGATTCCAGAATGTTCTTAGGTCTGATCCTCAGTGAAGCTCATGGGCTCTTTTTGGTCTGACTTGCGGGCACTCTGGCAGGCAGCTCATCCCCCTGGCATAGACCCGGAACCCATGTGGGTTGGGAGAAGTTGAGCCTGTGACTCAGCCAGCCTGGCCTGTCAAGCAGAGATGAGAAGGGAGCAAGCAGCTGGCTGGGCTGTTAGCCATGGGGCTCTCCTGAACCATAGGGCGGGTGCCTGGGGGACAGAATGGGGCTTTGGGATGACAAGGGACCGGCCCTAAGCTCAGGTGACAGCACCCCGGCCCCTGGTGACGGTGGCTGTCTCTAGTAAAGAGAATTTTTTTTTAAGACAGAGTCTCGCTCTGTTGCCCAGGCTGGAGTGCAGTGGCATGATCTCTGCTCACTGCAACCTCTGTCTCCCAGGTTCAAGCAATTCTCCAGTCTCAACCTCCCGAGTAGCTGGGACTACAGGCACGCACCACCATGCCTGGCTAATTTTTTTGTATTTTTCCCAGAGATGGGGTTTTGCCACGTTGGCCAGACTGGTCTCAAACTCCTGACCTCAAGTGATCCACCTGCCTTAGCCTCCCAAAGTACTGGGAATGTAGGCATGAGCCACCACGCCTGGCCAAGAATATTCTTACAAGAATCACAGAGTATGCAGCCTTGTGAGTGAATGGGCTCCTCATCAATCAAATAACTCCAGCAGGATGCTATAAAGCGGAATCCAGAATGGCCTGTTCATTTGTCAGATGTATCCGTAAGACTGAGCTCTACCTTCTAGGTCTCGTTTACACCATCATAACTCGAGTGTCTGGCACAGAGCACATCACATAGTAGTTGGCAAATATTTCTTATATTCATATATGTACAGATCAGAATGTTCTTTCTGACTTTGACCACATGAGACTTTGACAACAAGTAGCCCTGCCATTTTATTCATTTGTCTCTTCCCTCAACAAATATATCCTGAACACCTACTATGTGCCAGGCACTCTTCTAGGCACTGGGGATATAGTAGTGATCAAGAGAGATAAAAATTTCTGCCTTCGTGAAGTCTACCATCTCATGATTGGACTTTCATTTTATTTTTTAGAGATGGGGTATTCGTCTGTTCTCACACTGCTCATAAGGACATACCCGAGACTGGGTGATTTAGAAAGGAAAGAGGTTTAATGGACTTACAGTTCCACATGGCTGGGGAAGCCTCATAATCGTGGTAGAAGGTGAAGGAGGAACGAAGTCATGTCTGATATGGCAGCAGGCAAGAGAGAGCTTGTGTAGGGGAACTACCATTTATAAAACCATCAGCTCTCATGAGACTTATTCACTATCAGGGAAACAGCATGGGAGAGACCTGTCCCCATGAATCAATGACCCCCCATCAGGTCCCTCCCACATGTGGGAGTTATGGAAGCTACAATTCAAGATGATATTTGGGTGGGGACACAGCCAAACCATATCAGACAGGGTCTTGCTTTGTCACCTAGGCAGGAGTGCAGTAGTGTGGTCATGGCTCACTGCAGCCTCACACTCCTGGGTGATCCTCCCACTTCAGCCTCCTGAGTAGCTGGGACTATAGGCGTATGCCACATTTTTTTCATCTTTTTCAGAGATGGGGTCTCACTCACGACTGGGCTTTTAACGAGGTAATTCCACAGGTGTCAATCATATTAATCACAATGACAGGCATTGCCTTCGGTTTCTGTACCTTGGCCGTATTAACATTTGGCTGGATAACTGTGGCAAGGGGCCGTCCTGTGCACCGTAGGATTTTAGCAGCATCCCTGGTCTCTACCCACTAGATGCCAGTAATAACCTCCCTTCTGCCTCCACTTATGACATCCCAAAATGTCTTTAGACATTGCCCGCGGCCCTGAAGGAGTAATAACATTGTCCCTGGTTGGAAATCCTAGTCATCTATTAAGCACCAACGATGCGACAGGCACTTTGCATTCATTAATTTACTTAATCTCTAAAATAACTCCAGGAAGCAGGGATAATTACTATTTCCATTTTACAGAGGAGGAAACAGAAAAGATCAGCCACTTGCTGATGGGTCCCAGTCGGTGCACCTAGCCCTCTGATGCGCAGCTTCCAGCACTTCCCATGCTGAGCCCATGCGCAGCTGCACCGACCAAGCCTAGAGCAGGGTGTCTCTTTCCTGGACTTTTGCAGATTTCTCTTCTGGTTCTACTCTGTGGCCTCTTGCAGAGCACAGGGATTGGGGCCTTCAGAGAAGCCGCGACCACTAGAAAAATACTGCAAGCTGCAGATATAATTGTAAGTTTTCTAGTAGCTGCATTCAAAAGGTGAAAAGAAACAGGCAGCATTAATTATAATAATTAATACACTTTAATCCAGTATCATTGAGAGCTATCATGTCGGCGTGTAACTAATTAAAATTTATTAATGAGATAGTTTAGTCTTTTTTGGCACCTCATTGAAATCTGGTGTGTGTTTTGCACTTGCAGCTCCATTCAGAGCAGCCACATCTCAAGAGTTCGGTAGCCACGTGTGGTCAGTGGCTCCCGTTTGGGGAATGCAGATATGGAACGTTGTGTTGACTGAGGGAACGAAGACAGGAGGCAGGATATTCTCAGCAAAATGGGCAAGGTGTCCCTGAGCCCACAGATCCTGAGGGTTGCCACACTCTACTGTCACTTTCCGCTGGGCTCCTTTGTGTTTATCTGTCTTTCTGTCCCTGGAGCTGAGCTCCACAGTGGGCCTCTGTAGGAGAGGCAGTTTGGAATCAGAGCGGTTGGAATCAGAGGCCAGGGCCCTATCCTGGCTTTATCACACAGGTGCCTGAGCCAGAGCCTCAGTTTCCTCATCTGTGAATTGGGGATGAATTGCTATTCCCTAGAACTTTCTGCCATAATGGACACATGGCTATTAAACATTTGAAATATGGCTGGTGTGACAGAGGAACTGATTTTCAAATTTTGTTTAATTGTAATTAATTTAAGTGGAAGTAGCTGCCCGTGGTTCGTGGCCATTGCATTGGACAGCACAGCTTCAGAGAGTTATTGGAGGATTAAGCATAAAGTCCCTGGCACAGAGAAGGCGTTCAGCACCTGCTGCCTCATCCCCCTGGCGGGTGGGTCCTCAATGATTGTTTGTGGAGGTCCCCTTGAGGGCTCAGCTGACCACTGATGGTGACTGGGAGGAGATCACCCAAGGCTGGGGACACCATCTGAGGGGATTAGAGGCAACAGCCTCTCACACAGTCCTGGGAAGAGCGCCTGTTGCTACAAGCCACACCGGAAAGCCTCCTAATTCACAGAGCATTGGTCAGATTCTTCAGAAGGGTCTTGCCTGAGTAGTGGGAAATAATTAGCCCTAAATGAAATGCAGCTCTGAGTCTGTCTAACACATCTTAAAAGCAATGATTTAGGAGCGCAGTCTGGCGTTCAGACCCCAGTTCAAGTCCCAGCTCTGCCTGCTGTATTACCTGCTGTGTGACTTAGAGCAAGTCGGTTCTCTCTAAACCTCAGTTTCTTCACCTCTCAAATGGGCATGCGTAACAACAGTGCTTACCTCGTGGGGCCTTTGGGAGGACTCAGTGAGCCCTCAGCAAAGTGTTCAATAAATTGTAGCAATTACTGCTATTTGATTGCAATGGAATGCAACGGAATTTATGTTTAAAAAGCACTTGGTGGCCGGGCTCATGGCTCGTGCCTGTAATTCTAGCACTTTGAGAGGTTGGGTTGGGTGGATCACTTGAGGTCCGTAGTTCAAGAGCAGCCTGGCCAATATGGTGAAACTCTGTCTCTACTAAAAATACAAAAATTAGCTGGGCATGGTGGCGTGTGTTTGTAATCCCAGCTACTCAGGAGACTGAAGCAGAAGAATCGCTTGAATTCAGGAGGTGGATGTTGTAGTGAGCCAAGACTGCACCACTGCACTCCGGCGTGGGTGGCAAAGTGAGACTTCGTCTCAAAACAAACAAACAAAAGTGATCCTATGAGAATTACAGGAGCGGTTGTTAGAAGCAAAAGCCCACAGAGGTGGGGGAAGGGCACACATATATGGCAACCACTAAGTGTTCCAAGTCAGTGAGACTAAGAGCTGCGGTTCAAACCCCTGGTATCTGAAGTCCAGAATCCAGGGACTCTAAAAAACATTTTAAAGTTGATACATAGTATTTGCACATATTTACAGTGTACATGTGATATTTTGTTACATGCATAGAATGTGTAATGATCCAAGTGGCCCCCAAACACTTGTCTATCAACTTGTGTTTCCACCCCACTGGCTTTTGGAGAAATGAGAAAATATAACAGCATTTACATTTTTATTCTTCAAATCAAGGTCCTCCTAATCTTGGGGTGATAGATAGCTTTTTTTTAAATAAAACAATGTTGATACTAAGTTGGAAATATCTTGTTTTTGTTTTGCTTTGGTTTTTAAAATGTCTTTACTTGGCAAAATAAAAAACTGAGATAATGTATCAGTATCTCTAAAGTTTCTTTCTTTCTTTTTTTTTTTTTTCTTTCATCTAATGGTCCAGGAAACATGGAGTATTAGGCTGCCTGGTTTGTAAAAGGTCTCAGAATATACTTGGAATTTTTCCCATGTCTGAGAGCAGTGTTTCTCGAAGCGTTCCACAGAGCATGAATCCACCAAGATACAGTGAAAAAAGGGTTCTGAAGCCAAGTAAGTTGAGAAACCTACCTGCTCCAGCTTCTCCTGAGGGAGTTACAATGTTCATGGGCATATTAAAGACTGACAGGCTGGGCACGGGGGCTCACGCCTGTAATCCCAGCATTTTGGGAGGCTGAGGTGGAAGGATTACTTGAGGCCAGGAGTTGGAGACCAGCCTGGCCAACATGGTGAAACCCCATCTCTACTAAAAACACAAACATTAGCAGGGTGTAGTGGGTGGCATGTGTCTGTAATCCAGCTTCTTGGGAGGCTGAGGCAGGATGATCTCTTGAACCCGGGAGGCAAAGTTGTGGTGAGCTGAGATCACACCACTGCACTCCAGCTTGGTCAACAGAGCAAGACTGATACGGTTTGGCTGTGTCCCCACCCAAATCTCAACTTGAACTGTAATCTCCCAGAATTCCCACGTGTTGTGGGAGGGACCGGGGGAGGTAGCTGAATCATGGTGCCCAGCCTTTCCTGTGCTGTTCTCATGATAATGAATAAGTCTCACAAGATCTGATGGGTTTATCAGGGCTTTCCGTTTTTGCTTCTCTCTTATTTTTCTCTGCTGCCACCATGTAAGAAGTGCCTTCTGCCCGCCATGATTCTGAGGCCTCCCCAGCCATGTAGAACTGTAAGTCCAATTAAACCTCTTTTTGTTTGCAGTTTCAGGTATGTCTTTATCAGCAGATGAAAATGAACTAATACGAAGACTCTGTCTCAAAAAAAGAAGAGTCTGACAAGTCCTGCTGCAAAGAGCCAACTTAACTTAGTTTCATTTAGTGCCCTTTTTCTTCTTTCTTCTTCTTTCTTTTTTTTTTTTTTTTGAGATGGAGTTTTACTCTTGTTGCCCAGGCTGGAGTGCAATGGTGCCATCTTGGCTCACCGCAACCTCCGCCTCCCTGGTTCAAGCAATTCTCCTGTGTCAGCCTCCTGAATAGCTGGGATTACAGGCACCCACCACTACGCCCAGCTAATTGTTGGTATTTTTTAGTAAAGAGGGGGTTTCACCATGTTGGCCAGGCTGGTCTCAAACTCCTGACTTCAGGTGATCTGCCAGCCTTGGCCTTCCACAGTCCTGGGATTATAGACGTGAGCCACCGTGCCCGGCCCCTTTTGCTTTTTGACCATAATCACTAACCTCCCATGAACACATTTCAGGAAAACTCCAAGTCCTGGCTGAAGCCACTAATCTTGGAGCTTAAGGATGTGTGTTTCCTTGTTTGGCTTGTTAGCCACTGAGATGACATTTTCCATGTTCATAAACCCCCAGGGGAGCTCCAGGAGTTATAAATGGTGTAGGAAAAACAATGACCCAATTGTCCAACACTACTGTAATTTGGAGCCCTGGGAAGGGCAGGGCCTCACATTTAGAGCTGGATCCTGGGCACTCCCAGCTACCTGACTGCAGCCGTGGAACCTGCAACTCACCCCCAGGAGCAACCATTGCAGACTGCTTAGACAAACGGGTATTGTTGGGCATGTTTTGGAAACTAATGTTAATGTCAGGTGAGGCCTGCAGGGACCCAGCCCCAACCAGAGGGCAGTGGTGGCCAGAGGTAGTGGGGAGGGATTGGCATGTGAGAGTGTGTGGGGTGAGCAGTAGGAATTTACATGTCCTAAAGTTGGGCAAGTGTGGATGTGGGTGTGCATGTGGACGATAGTGTATCTCTGTGCACACGTGTGTGTGCATGTGTGAGCTCCTGGAAGGTAAGGCAGGGACTTGAGGGTGGGGCCACCTCTGGAACCTGTAGGCCTATGAGAAGAGGGTCCCAGCCAGGAGTGAGAGTCCCTGCTTTGGCCAACCCCACCCTTACTTGGAGCTCCAGTCACCTGCACAGGCCATACCAGCCTCACCCTGGACATGACCCTACCTGAACTCCCTGGAGCCTCTTGGAAGGTGTATGAAATGCTCAAGGGCGGACATGGACATTCCCCCAGAGCTCATTTCAGGATGGGGGGAAGCACTGCTTGCACCACGCATGTGGGGTTTGTATGGCTGACCACATCAACTGATGGGCCACCTCTGAACCACCACTGCCTATGAGCCCAAGCCCCAAATTTTAGCCTGGCATTCGGGGCCCTCAACAAAAGTCCCACATCCAAGTGCCAATCCTGTTTCCCAGAATGCCCTGAACTAAAACATGCACTGAAGTCTAACTCTGTGCTAAACATTGAAAGTTTTTTTATATCAAGTCAATAAGGATTCACAATTTTTTGAAATAGACACTTTCATGATTTCCATTTTACAGATGAGCAAGCCAAGGCTCCAAGAGATGAAACGACTTACCCAAGGTCACACAGCGGCTAAGTGGTGTTTTGGCCACGACACAAACTCATATCGGGGGTGTCCTGACTATGCATACGAGACGCTCCTGCTCAGAGGTGGCGGCAGACTCCCTGAGGTTAGTGTCTTTGGTTTGCTTTTCTGAAAGTGTGACCGTGCAAGTGTCAGGAGACCCAGGTTCAAATCCCAGCTCTGGCCCTTTCTAGCTGTGTGGCTTTCAGCACACAGCACATGTCTTTGAGCCTTGGCTTCTGTAACTACAGAATGGGGATGACTGCTTTCAGCTCCAAGGGTCTTGACTAAGCTGGGCAATGACTGAATGAATGATCATTAAATGCGTGAGCTGGGGGCCTCCCTGGCCCTATGCCCACTGCATAGAAGGTGTTTAAGAATGCTGGCTTGGATTTCACTCTGTCCCTTAGCAATTCACATCACTTCTCTTGCTGCGTCTGTAGAGTGAAAGCAGATGACTTGCTGTCCAACCAAGGCCTTTCTTATTCCGTGAACACTGTCCAATTGCTCCCCGCTGTAACCCAAGCCAGTGTGCCCCACCATGCCCTGTACTTGCAGGATTTCTCAACCCCAGCACCACTGGTATTTTGGGCTGGATCATTCTTGTTATGGGGGACTGTCCTATGCATTAGCGGGTTTGAACAGCATCCTGGGCCTCTAGCCATTAGATGCCATTAGCATCCCTCAGTTGGACATTGCCAAGTTCCCCGGGGGGCAACATTGTCCCCGGTTGAGAAGCATTGATTCATTGCAATGGCTTTTCATTGCCTCTTGTCTTCCCTGGAAGTCATCAAGAATTGCAATTCAGGCCAGGAGAGGTGTCTCAAGCCTGTAATTCCAGCACTTTGGGAGGCTGAGGCAGGAGAATCACTTGAGCCCTGGAGGTTGAGACCAGCCTGTGTAACACAGAGAGACCTTGTCTCTACAAAAAATAAAAAAAATTAGCTGGGCATGGCGGCACGCACCTGTAGTCCCAGCTTCCTGGGAGGCTAAGGTGGGAGGATCGTCTGAGCTCAGGAGATTGAGGCTGCAGTGAGCTGAGATGGTACCACGGCACTCCAGCCTGGGCAACAGGGTGAGGCCCTGTCTCAGACAAAACAAAACAAACAAACAAAAATGAATTGCAGTTCAGAGCATGGGCCCCAGATTCAAATGGTCTGGGTATGAATCTTGGCTCCACACTTCCCGCTGTGTGATGTTGAGCAAGTCACTTAACCTCTCTGAGCCTCAGGAGCTTCATCTGCATAACAAGAACAATACAGCATTTGCTGCATGGGACCATGGTGAGGGTTAAAGGAGATGACAAATGTAATGTGCTTAGCACTGTTCCTGGGAACTGAATGATGGGAGATGGGAGATGTGGGTGGGCTCTGGAGAGTCGCATTCTGGGCAAAGGTGAAGAGGAGTCCGGGACTAGAAGGGTTTCAGAGGCCTTCTCCCTGCCACCCAGGCAGCTGGGAAGGCACCTCATCTGTGCCTGTGTTTCTGGTTACCAGGCACTTGCCCTGAAGCCAGTGCACAGAGGTTAATGAGCTGTTTAGTTCCGATTACTTGCAAGGTTTCCCTCACTCAGCTCAGCACTGCTGTGCCTGATTGATGGTGACCCCACGGCCACAGAAGACCACAAGCCAGAACCAGGATAATCAATTAGTTCCAGGCCCCAGGAAAGACTCTTCCCCTTCTCTTCCTCCTCCAAAAGGAGAGAGGAGGATGGAAGGTTCTGGTATTGTCTCACACCGCCTCCCCACGTCAACACTCTCCCAGAGCTAAATGTCAGATCTGGGCTTGAAATAGCTAATGTGTGTTGGTTGTTTATGCCAGGAATTGTGCTAAATGTTTTACCTGCTTTTAATCCTAACCACAACTCTCTGAAATGAATGTCATTATTATCCCAATTCTACAGTAAAAAAAAAACCAAAAACAAAACTGAGGTTCTGAGAGTTGATGTCATTGCCCAGTTGGGTCACCCAGCTGGTCTGAGTGACATAGGCCAGGACAGACATGCAGATGCTGTAGGAGACTTTCACTTGTTGCAACCTCAGTTTTCCCTTGTGTAAAATGGGCCAGCTCCTACACCCACCCCATCTGAATGTGGTGAGTGGGAAGAAGTCATGCTTGTGAAGGTGGGTCGAAAAGGTTACAGTGCTGGATACCAATTGCTATCCTCTGAGAGAGAGATTGAGGGTGAGACAGGTCTGGGTTCACCCAGCAGAGACTGGCATTCGAGGGAGCAGATGGTCACTCATGGTGGAGTTCGTCTTTAGGCACTAATGTTAGAAATGAACCACAGTCATACTTTTTTTTTTTTTCTTTTTTTTTTTGAGACAGAGTCTCGCTCTGTTGCCAAGGCTGGAGTGCAGTGATGC
>NW_012107585.1:2495555-2540133 GCF_000951045.1 Mandrillus leucophaeus
TCTTTCACAGGAAGAGCATGCCCCAGGGAGTTTCTTCTTCAGCCTGGCCCCTGAAACAGGGAGACATGTGGAGCTGACTTGAACTTGACCTGAAGCCTGAAGAGGAGCCTCTTAGGTAAACCCAACCTAGAATTGCACACCCATGAGCACAAGGATAAATGTTAGCTGTTATAAGTCATGGAGTTTGGGGGAGGTTTGTTACACAGCATTACCGTGGTGATAGCTGGCTGATACACTGGCCAACGTCATAATTCAAACTTCTTTCTGTACAACAGACAACAATAGAATTCAGACGGTCTTGGCAGCAGTGCAATGCAGTAATTCTCAAATTCTTTATTGGCATAAATAATTCAGACATTGGTTTCTCACCGCTGGGAGGCAGGTACTACAGGTACAGTAATTATGCCCATTTACAGATGAGACAACGGAGACTCAGAGCAGCTAAGTGACCTGGCCAGGGCAACATAGCTTGCATGTGGCAGTGCTATTTAATAGAATTAGACTCCAGCCTGTCAATCTGCTCCCTTCTAGCACATATTGAGAAGGACTTACCAGGACAGATGAGGTCAGTTCTTCCATCTCTCAGCAGCAGCTCCTCTAGGGAGGGGCCTGGGAGTTCCAGTCTGATTTGCCGGAGAGCCTGTTTCTCCATCTTCAGTTATTCTGCTGTTGAATGAGTTGAATAGTCCCAGTCTCACTGGTTTTCCAGGTCAGGTGAGATCTTGTTTCATAAAAGCACTTTATAAAGTGGCTTTTAAAAATCCAAGGTACTTAGAAGCCCGTCATGCTGTGTGTGGCCCCAACAGGGCTATGAGCTTTGGGTTCTGATCTTGGGGTGGGCCAGTTACTTCATCCCTCTGCACCCAGCCTTCCCATCTATAAAATGGAATTGTGTGGTTGTGGGGATTAATATGGGTGCAGATCACATGCTCAATGTGGAGAGCCGTAGTTGTGTGCACATCCGTGTATATTTCCGCATTCACACGACGAATTCACAGACGAATTTCTGCATTCGTCCCTAGGAAGAGGATGCATTTTTGCGCGGCTGGCTGGAAGAATACTTGGCCAGACTGTGATAATTTGGATTACAGTGCAGGAAACACTCACTTCCTTCCCCCTCCCATTCTGGGTGGAGTTTACAGCCCTGTCCTATTGAAAGGCTCAGTTCTTTGACTTGCTTGACCCAATGAAATGTTAGTGCATATGGTTTGAGTTGGTGTGGTGAATGTGTCTCCACAGGCTGGTTGGCTTGGCTCTTTTTTTTTTTTTTCTTTTTGAGACAGGGTCTTGCTCGGTCACCCAGGCTGAAGTGCAATGGCACAATCATGGCTCACTGCAGCCTCAACCTCCCAGGCTCAAGTGATCCTCCCACTTCTGCCTCCTGAGTAGCTGGGACTACAGGTGAGTGCTGCCATGCCTGGCATTTTTTTTTTTTTTTTTTTTGTAGAGATGAGGTTTCACCATGTTGCCTAGGTTGGTCTCAAACTCCTGAGCTCAAGCAATCCACCTGCCTCACCCTCCCAAAGTGCTGGGATTACAGGCTTAAGCCATCACACCCAGCCTGGTTTGGCTTGTATGTTCTGATGATCTTTCACAGGAAGAGCATGCCCCAGGGAGTTTCTTCTTCAGCCTGGCCCCTGAAACAGGGAGACATGTGGAGCTGACTTGAACTTGACCTGAAGGCTGAAGAGGAGCCTCTTAGGTAAACCCAACCTAGAATTGCACACCCATGAGCACAAGGATAAATGTTAGCTGTTATAAGCCATGGAGTTTGGGGGAGGTTTGTTACACAGCATTACCGTGGTGATAGCTGGCTGATACACTGGCCAATGTCATAATTCAAGCTTCTTTCTGTACGACAACAATAGAATTCAGACGGTCTTGGCGGCAGTGCAATGCAGTAATTCTCAAATTCTTTATTGGCATAAATAATTCAGACATTGGTTTCTCACTAAACATTGCACTAAACACAAGAAACAACAGGCTTGCCGGCTCAGAGGCACACAAACTGTCCAACAGCCCAAGTTAGAAATACTTTTTTTAGAAGTGTAGAAAACTTTATAAATGATTCTGTACAAATATACACAGTGGACCCTCCATCCATCTGGCCTTTCTTTCCTGGACGGCATCTGAATAGAGTGTTATTTCTCAGCAACAAGACATTGGCAACAAGTGAGAAAGAGAGAGACAGAGACAGAGACAGACAGAGATAGAAACAAAAAGCAAAAGAAAGAAGTGGCCCCAAAAAAAGAAAACATGAAACCACCTTCTTACATCAACTCATTCTGCAACAGTCAACACAAACAAACATGGAGAAAAGAATGTGGACCATCGGTCCGCGTTGGTCTGTACAAGAATTAGTCTTTATATATATAATATATATGTATAATATTTATAGGTCTATATACTTTGTGTATAGAAAAAGATAACAGCATAATTTACATATAGAGAAAGCCTTTTTACAATTGAGGAGTTTTCCTAAGGTCAGTAACTTCAAGAGTAATCAACCAAATTAATCATGCGTTAAGTCTGTGGAGTGGATCCTGGTACAAGATCAAGTCTCAGAGAGAGAGAGAGAGAGAAATGAGAGGCTTGGGGTGGAAACGTTGACCACCTAAGTCTGGGATCTTCTCTGCCTGGTCCAGGTATGGTCAAGGGCACAGACATGACGTGACTTGCCTTGTCTGCCCCAGTGAACTTCTGCTTTGGGATCTGGAGGAAGAATGTTCTGTTTCTATAAGGACCTTGGTGGGGTGAGGGCTGGTCTTGCAAGAGACTCTCTCGAATCCTAAGAGGCCTCTGCCTTGTAGACAGGGGCAGCGGGTGTCCTTATGAGACTTGGGCATCCCTCCCCATGTTCACCAGGACCCAAGCATCTAAATAAATGGGTAACACCCACCACCTCTCTATTCTGGTCCCCTATTTTTTTCAGGAATGTCCCCCTAGAGGTGGGATTCTGGGGGAAGATCATTTGGGTGATTGAGAAGAAAAGCCACATTGATGAAGCACCTACTGTGTGCCAGGTATTGCGTAACGTTATTGACATTCATTATTTTATTCACTCCCTCCAATAAACTCAAGGGTTAGTGATATATTAAGTGCTCGTGGGCTGCACAAAGCTAAGAAAATTCAAGGAATACTCTGGAGGGGCTGCTGATGCTGAGAAAGTGTGGATGAAATCATTATCCACAATAGACAGTGGCTCAAGAAAGGCAAATTGAGTCAAGTTGAAGCAGATAAACAAGCCTCGCTAATTTGCAGTAGCCACATACACCCTGGGAGTCTGGTGGTCAGCAAAGATGCTTTGTTTTCTGTCTTTCAAACCCTGACATATATTTATAGGGACGGCAAACACGCCATTCCACCAACAGGAGTGATACATTCTTTCCCACACTTCAGACTGTATTGCAGACTTGGCCTGTGGCCCACTATGGCCCCTAGGTCTTCTTCAGTCATTTCTGTAACAAACCAGGGTTTTGCCCATCATACCTGTAATGTTTAGTCAGAGACTCTCAGTGTAGGGTCTTTCCATAAATACATTTCCACATTCATGCACGTCCTTGACCTCAACACTCCAGGGGCCTATTCATAGAGTGCTATGAACTGTCCAAGAAAGAGGACATGGTAAGACTGCTGAAGGAGGTTTTTTGGTATGGCAAGACAGAAGTGGGGGCCCCAGAGGCATCAGAGACACAGGTCGCAAGAGTTGATAGAGGGAAAGTGAAGCAAAAGAGGAACAGGAATGAAAATGCTTTAGAGAGGAGGGCTCATGGCCAACCCATCTATAGCCAAGATGCTTATGGACTTCAGGACCCAATGCAGGGCACTAAGAAATAGAGACACATCCTCCACTGTGTGGAGGCAGGCAGAGACACACACACACACACAGAGAGAGACAGGGAGAGAGAGAGACAGAGAGAGGTCTGTAGAGCCAGAGAGGGATGCAGAGCAGGCCTGAGGTGGCCTGAGTACTGGTCTGACTCCAGCAAGCACAAAACTCTCCTCAGACATCTTCCCCCACAGGACACCAAGGCTAACAGTAGGAACCAGAGCATGCTGGGGAGAGAAGTCAAGGTCGTCTGAGCCACGGCACCCTCTGTTTGGAGATGGAGCCTCTAGGGTCCCAAAATCAGGCTTTGGGGAAAGCAGGGAAAGGCAGGCAAGTGCCAGGGGGCAGGCTTTTAGCCACTTGCAGTTACCCTCAATAAAGTATGATCTTGCCTCTGAGTCCACACACAGGCTGTCCCTTCTGTCTGACACACTGTTCCCTACCATTCTACTCAAATTTCAAGACACGGTTCAGAAGTCTCCTCCTCTGAGAACCCTCCCTGGAGGGTCTTTTTCTGGGTTGGGAGCTCCTCTGGGGCCTCAGGACCCTACTGGAACTCCTCCCTCTCTTCCACTGGACTCCTAGTACCCTGAAGGCAGCACCCACTTGTCTCCATTTTTTTTTTTTCCAGAATCACAGGAGGCACTTAATAAATATTTACTAAATGACTATATAAAATGAAGATTTGGGGAATGAAGGGATAAGGGTTGCTCCATGCAAGGCTCTGCTGAGGGTGTAGTGAATGTGGCTGGGGACACGAGCCTTTGAGGTACAGGGAAGATTTTCTTAGAATCCTTTGGCTGCTCAACTGGAGGCATTTGAAATCCACCAATGTACCCAAAAATAGGGCTATGAGGAAACTAGAGGACCATGGTCCAGAAGCAATGCCCTGTGGAATATGGGACAGCTACGGGAGCTCATGGAGAACAGAGACTCCAAATTGGATGCCATCTTGGAAGTGGAGTCAGAGAAGCTCAGGTGACACCATGCCACCATATGGGCTTCACATGCCACCATATGGGCTTCCGGCCTCTGTGCTGCAAGGCTTGGGGCTTTGTGAGGATTGATTCCAGACAGCAAAGTCAGGGTGTGTTTTGATGGGGTGGGGAGTACAATTTATGATATTCCTTGATAGGTAGGGACCACGGGGTCCTCAGGAGGAGATAGACTTCTGAAAAGAAGGAAGAAGGGGCCAGGCAAAGATGTATGCATCTCACAGTTGTGCAGAAGCCCTGACCAAGGGCAGCCCCTCCCTTAATGCTCCAGTCGAGTCAGGACTGTCCAGATAGCTTTGAAGGGGCAGGGTATGTAGTGCTCCCTAGAAGGCTGGCTAGGAGGGAAAGGGGGCCAGGGCAGGGGACCTCAGTGTGGCAGGGCAGGTACCTTAGAGTACCTTGATGTCCATGCTGTAGCTACATAGCAGTTACTTGAACTTACACAAGTTCATATGTACCCATTTAAAAATTATCACTTGTAACGCATATAGAAAAATAAGCAGAGGAAAATGGCTAGAATCTCACAGGACCAATACATTACATTAATTGTCCAGGACGCACTTAAGCTTCCAATGCCCCAACCTGGGAAGGGCTGTGTTGGGGAGAGGTTGACCCCATCCCGGGCAGAACCCCAGCCAACTCAATTGTCTTCTTGGAAGATGTCCCAATTCCCAAAGCAGTTTTCCAAGATCTGGTCTTTTGCAATGCCCAACTCTTCCTCTCTGTTACCCTTCCCAATCCTGGGACTGCTGGAAGCCCCAGGGATTCGATTCTAGGGGTAAAACAGCAGGACCTGCAGAGGCCATCCTCACCCACTGCCTGTCTCCATGCCCAAATCAGTCAGACGGGACTGGACAGAACTGCCACATCTTGTCCAGACTGTCTATGTTGTTGCTTCATTGCTACCAGAGACAGCCATTCTAACCTGGCCTGACTCTCTTCATCACAGTGAACAGGGAATTGCAAGGAAGGTGGAAAAGGCCCTTCACTATCTGGGGGACTTTCCTTCCTGGGGAATCCAGAGGGGCTTTCCTTGAGTAGCCTCAGAAAGCAATACCAGGATTGCCGGATGCAAGTCTCAAGATTTCAGCTCGGCAAGAGGGTCTGCTTCCTAGAAGGGCTATGGAAGGATGGAGAGAATGACCGGAGATTTCAGCCCCTGTCCATGCAGATGGCGAAAGGCAAGTCCACATTCTCCTTACCTAGACAGCCTTCAAACCACTGGTCATGCTAACCAGTGCTTTAAAAACCTATTTCCCTGCCAAGTTCACTCAAGGAGTCTCCTCCCTGTGTTTTCCTGTTCCCCTCTGATTTCCTTTCTCCCACGGAAGGTTGCGGATGGCAGGATGCTGGATTTGATTCCTAGTCGTGTGGCCTGGAGACAACTCAGGGGACATCTGGCAATGTCTGGAGATGGTTTTGGAGGTCACACTTCGGATGTCAACTGGAGGCTTTTGAAATCCACCAATGTACCCGAAAAAAAGGGCCATGCTGGAACGAGAGGACCGCGGCCCAGAAGCAATGCCTTGTGAAATATGGGACAGTTATGGGAGCTCATAGAGAAAAGAGACTCCAAATTGCATGCCATCTCAGCAGTGGGGGTCAAAGCTCAGGTGACACCATGCCTGACATGCCACCATGTGGGCTTCCGGCCTCTGTGCTCCAAGCCTTGGGGCTTTATGAGGATTGATCCCAGACAGCAAAGTCAGGGTGTGTCTGGGGATGTCTTTGGATGTCACCAGTACCAGGCGCTACTGGTATCTTGTGGGGAGAGTTGAGGAAGCTGCTTAACATCCTCCAATGCCCAGGACAGTCGCCACCTCAAAGAATTATTTGGCCCCAAATAGCTTAACAGTACTGAGGTTGAGAAACCCTGGCTAAGAATGATCATCTCTTCCTCCTTCTCTTCCTTTAGATCTTGACTTAAATGTCACCTCCTCAGAAAGACCTTTGCCAGCAGCTCTCCCACAGTAGCATCCTCTCCCATGTTTCTGGTCCCCCAAGAGTTTTCTTTCCATAGATCTACATGAGTTGCAAATTTATATATTTGTTGTTGGCTTGGTTCTTGTCTCTCTTCCCCATTGGGCTTTAGGCTTCAGAAAAGGGGAGACTTTGTATCACTCATCACTGAATGCCCAGAGTCTAACACATAGTAAATGCTCAACAAATCACCCATTGAATGAATGGTTGGTGAAGAAATCTCTGTCAGAGAGGACAGAGGTTCACTGAATTCCAAACAAACCCAGAATGCCAGCATCTGTGTAAGGACACAATGACCTCTCTTCTACCTTGATCACCCCATCGCCCACCACTCAGAAAAGGCCTTTCTGGTTATTGTTGGCCTGTATGTATTTCCTCCTGATATCCTGATACCAGCCTTTCCAAAATTCTCACGGTAGTGCTGGAGGTCAAGGTATTTTTAAACTAGAAGAACTAGCCAAGCTGGTATTTTTTTTAAGTGGTGGAAAAGAAAAACTAAGATTTGTTTTTAATCATTTGACTTTCAAATCTAAGAAGGCGCGATGCAAATAGCATGTTGGCATAAACAATTGCTGCCCGCTCAATGGAGGGAGGGAGCCGTTCTTCTGAGCTAATTTAAGCTAAATACATGGCAGCTATTTTTCATCTCTACAATTGTGCAACTTTCTCCTCCGTTTACAATACACGGGAGATATTATCGGGCAGAAGGTGGATGGGGGATAAGTGAAGAGGGGAAGGAAAAGAAGAGGCAGTGGACAAGAAGGTACTGTCAGCCACTGAGCTGGTGATTAGAGGTATTTCAAGAGCTCAGGAGTAGAGTTGGTGGTCCACTAGGACCTCAAGATCTTATCTGGGTGGAAACTTGATTTTGAGCCTTCCATTCAGGGAAGAAACCAAAGAGTAACTGGAGTCAGGCTCCTTTTCCTGCCCTTTATATGCAACACCCCCTGACTTCCCAGAAGCCCAGACTGAACTGCAGAAATTTTACAAACCTCCTCAAGAAAGAAAAGCCCTTGCAGCTCTCCTGCACACCACCATGCACACTGTTATTCCTTAAGGCCCCTATATGCCATGACTTCCAGGCCAGATATTACTAGACTTGGGCAGCATTCAGGCCTTGTGGTGAAGCCATGCCAGAAAAGAAATGATTTTTCTCCAAGCAGGCAGATTACCGAGTAGGATCATACACAAAGTCTTAAAGATAGAATCTTTCTTTCTGCATTTTCCAAGTTCCCTAACTAAGAAGAAACATCTGCAGGGCCCTGATAGACTGTCCACCAACTACAGCCCAAATGGCTTGGCTTCTGGCAGCTTCTGAGGCCTGAGTTCTAAACCTACCTCTGCCTCTTAGAAGGGACCTGACTTAGGGGAGTTTATTATAGCTTCCCCCTCTGGGCCTCAGATTCTGCTTCTGCAAAAGGAGAAATGTGAGATAAGGGAGGGTCACTCATATCCATCTTAAGTGGTAACTCGAATGCCCTGAAGCTACATCTGTGATCAATGGGAAGGCATGCTGTGATGGATTAATGACGTCTGCCAAGAGTACAGGAGGGGACGCTGGTGGTAGATCCATTACATATTTGTACTCCTAGGACCAGATCTTTATCCTTCTAGATCTTATAGATAGAGGTCCTTCTAGATTGTCATCCCAATGACTTGGTTGAAGATTAAAACCCAGGTGAAAACTTAACTAACCCTTCTGAGGGTGTTACATCTTAAAATAATTTTCACATTGGCCTCCAAGCCATGGTATGTTGGAGAAGCCACCAACACACAGCAAATTTGATCCCTCGATTGGGAGACACCATCAGCCAGATGTGGCGTTCTTGTTCATGGAACCACTGTCCACATGCATGGAATCAGGGTCTAAGCTACCTTTCTCATCTCCTAGCAGGGTCTATGAATGCTAGTGGTCAGCATTTTTCTGTAGGCCAGTACACTGACATTGCCTCCTTCAGTACAATGTAAGGTATCAAGTCTCATTCACAGAGGTTGACCTTGTTGGAGATTCAGAAACAGGCCTGGGAAAGCTTGGGAAGAACAGTATCCTATCAGTCATTTAGAGATTCAACCACATAATAGTGTTTTAAAAGTTCCGATAAGTCCTGCAATCAAGAAATTTAGTTTCATTTTACCTAAGCATTTCCAATGCATACTTGTCCCAGGACCCTTTCAATAATGCAATGTCCAGCTAGTTTTCCATGGAACGAAAGGTCTATGGAACACACTTGGGAAACAAGGTCTTATTTAGATCAGGCACATTCTAGACAGAGTCTATCTCCTCCAGCTCAGTTCTCAGTGGAAGGAGGGCAGCCATTCTCAACCCCATGAGATGAATCCTTCATATTCTTGGTGTTAGGAAATGGGAGCTGCATGATGCCAATGAGTGGGAAGGAAGGGCCCTTTCCCACCCCTGAGAGGGAAGAGCACTTACTGATGTACGCCTCTCGGGAACACAGGACCACAGTTCAACGTCCAGCGTGAGAGAAGGAGGGGATAGGAAGCCTGGAGCAGGGATGCTGAAGGGACCCAGAAGGGGCTCTGCCAACCAAGACACACATTTCCTGGAAATCCGGGCTGCTGCTGGCAGCCTGTCAGTTTGAGAACATAAGTGCAAGTTTCCGTGCAAACTCCCAGGAGGGTCCCTGCTGGCCCCTGCACCCTCCCTTCTACAACTTCCTGCTTTTCCTCTCTCTCTCCTGGTTCCAAGTTGCCAATAAGTGTCAGAGGCTGGGACTGTGACATCCCCATGAGCAGCTGGGCATGAACCCCCGGACCTGGGGGTGGGTTCCTGGGAATGGATGAGCCCAATGACTCGTTTGTAAAATGCTGGGTCTGCAATTCGGAGGCTGGCTTCTGTCCCTGTACTGCAGTTGCCTCATTGAAATGAGAATAAGGCTACCTATCTCCCCAAACCATCATAGGAATTCCAGCCTGGCATGTAGTAAGTGCTCTGTGAACAGAGGCTGTTCAGGGGGGATTGTTACTCTGCCTCCTAGACATCCTGGGCCACCTGATCCAATGGGTCACTTCATAAGTCACAGATATTAAACCTGGCAAACTGGCTGGGCACAGTGGCTTACCCCTGTAATCCCGGTGCTTTGGGAGGCTGAAGCAGGGGGATTGCTTGAGACCAGGAGTTCAAGACCAGCGTGAGCAACATAGCAAGACCCTGTCTCTACAACAAGTAAAAAATTAGCGAGGCATGATGGTGTGCATCTATAGTACCAACTACTTGAGAGGTTAAGGTGGGAGGATTGCTTGTGGCCAAGAGTTCGAGGCTGCAGTGAGCTATGATCATGCTGTACTCCAGCCTGGGTGACAGAGCAAGACTCTAAGTCTAAACAACAACAACAAACCTAACAAACTCATTGGGGTTGATATGGCACCCACAACACGGTCTGGCAAAGGGGAATCCCAATACCCACCAATGGTGCCCTTCTAACTCCTGTGCCCGGGTCTCACTCTTACCCAGCAACCCTCTCTGTCTGCATTCTGTAAACATTTCTTGAGCACTTACTATGTGCCAGGCACTACTAAGACAAGTCCAGTAGGTCACTGGGACTGCAGATTTTCCATTTGCCCCACTACTGGTTTCAAAATTAAACTAGTAACTGAATGGGTATGGATTACAGGGCCTCAAGAAGGGAGTCTGGGATTTGGGTTAATATCATAGTCAGGCACTGAGCAGAGAGGACAGAGGTTCACTGTGGCTCCACATTCCAGGACCCAGACTGACATTTGCTGCCTGTCACTCCCCTTGGAGTTCAAAGTGATTCCCTTGCAGGTGTGTGCAGGTAAGGGTGAGGTGGTATGGGAGGGGGCGAGGCTGGGAGCCAGGGAGAGTGGCCGCGTGAGTCTGCCTGGGAACTTCTCCACATCACAGGCAAAGCCAAAAAAGGAAACAGCAAAATGTAGCTCATAAAACCGCACTCCTTTGTCAATGAACAAGAGTATAGAGAAAATCAGATGCTATGTCACCAACCGCTTTGGATGGGGCCATGAGGCACATTCAAGGGTCAAGTGACAGTCCTGCTACAGACAAGCCACTTACACACAAGCTGCTCCCACACAGCCACAGAACTGAGATCCAGAGCTGTGGGAATTCAGTGATGGGACCTGTTGATTAGGGCAAGCTTGGTAAGCATGACAGCAACAGCCTGACCTTGTAGACCAGGAATTCTGGGGAATCTATCTTCCAGGGGACCTGGGTTCTACAGTGGAGGACCAGTCAAGGCACAAGAGAAAATGTCTTAGAGGGTGTTATGAGTTGCGGTCTCCCCACATCTTTTCCCCACCAAAAAAAAAAAAAAAAGACATGTTGAAGTCCTCATTCCTAGTACCTCGGAATGTGACTTCATTTGGAGAGAGGGTCTTCGCAAATATAATTAGTTAAGATGAAGTCATACTTCAGGAGGGTGGGACCCTAATCCAATATGACTCATGTCCTCGTGTCCTTAAAAGTCCTCGTGTCCTTAAAAGAAGACGGCCATACAAAGACAGGGACACACAGAGAGATGATGAGGGCAGGGATTGGCCTGACATGGCTGCAAGCCAAGGAATGCCAGTGATGACTAGGAAAGCACCAGGAGTTCAGAAGCCGCCAGGAAGGATTCCCTTACAGATTTCAGGGGGAGCATGGTCCCGCTAACACTTTGATTTTGGACTTCTGGTGTCCAGATGGGTGAGGGATGATATATCTGTTGTTTTAGGCCCCAGAGGGCTTGGGGATGCTGGTTGCACAGTGGAACAAGACCAGCCTGCAGGGGATGGATGTGTGAAGTGAAAGTGTGTATAGGATGAGGACAGGGAGGGCATATTTGAGAACTCAAGATTGAGAACCAGCGTGGGGAAAGAAAGCCAGGGATGGGAATAAAATCACAAAGCATTGGAACCCTAATCTAATAAGATTATTGTCCTTATCAGAAGATGAAGAGATAATGGGGATGTGCAGTCACAGAGGAAAGGCCACGTGAGGTCATGATCAGAAGGCAGCTGTCTGCAAGCCAAAGAGAGAGCCCTCACTAGAAACCAACCCTGCTGACACCTTGATCTTGGGATTTCCAGCCTCAAGAAGTGTGAGGAGTAAATTCGTGTTGTTTAAGCCACTCAGTGTGTGATATTTTGTTATTATGGCCACCCTTAGCAAACTAAGAGTATTAAAGTCCAGGGAGTCGATCCAGCCTTCAGGGCCTGAATTGCCTCCGAATCACACAGGCCAAGAAGTCAACCTCTGCTCCACCCTATCCAAGGACAGGGAGTTCTCTACTGCCCGAGGCAGCGTGCTGAATCCTAGGGCAAGCTGGCCTTCTTCCACTGAAACAAGTTCTCTCCCCCTCCAGCTTCCTGTTCTTCCCCTGAGAGCCATATCCAACCCTCTCTATCAAAGGCTAGCAAAGTCAGGAAAGGGCCAGATTGTAAATGTTTCTGACTGTGGGGGCCACATCGTCTCTGTTGCAAATAGCCGGCTCCCTCACTGTAGCACGGAGCGGCCGTGGTTGTATACATGGAGAGGTGGCTGTGCTCCAATAACATTTTGTTTATTGACATGAAATTTGAATGTTATAGAATTTTCATGTCATGAACTATTATTCTTTTGATTTTTCCTCAATTAAAACATGTAAAAACCATTTGGCAGGCTGGATATGGCCTATGGGGCATAGGCTGCCAGCCCTGGGTTTAGATTTGGCAAGATAATGATTGGCCTGAGCTCTGTGTCTACTACTTCCTCTGTGTGCCTTTGACGATCAGCTGTAGGTGGGGATAGGAATGGTGGAAGGTGAGAGAAGGCTGGTTTTGTGTGTTTGTGGGGAGGGACATGATGTGTGTATATGGCATGGGAGTGAGAAAAAGGGAAGAACTAGGTTTTCTGGATAAAAAAGTCTAATGATCAATATCAGTCAAGGACTTCTGTTGACTGACAATCCAAGGTAGCTGTGGAGACAAATGGATGGGGTGAGGATGGGGGGTCCAGGGCAAGATGAAAATTTTCTCTTTGATCAGTAAAAGGAATACTAGGACGAAATGGATCTAAGCAATGACTTTGGGTTTCCAGCTTGGCTCTGGGGATGGGGACACAAGGAGCATGTCCTCCCACAGGAGGCCAAGAAAGAAACTCCTTGGTTTTATGAACAACCTGTACTCTGGAAGAGTTGAGTGAAATTTATGTGCAAATCCACATGCCCTTTAAAGAAAGCTGAGATGTTTCTCTCTGCAAAGCCAAGGCTTCCTGGTGAATCTTCACCCTGTGGACTGGTCCCCTTGGGAAGCCTGTGTATATGAGGGCTTGCTAAAAGCAAGACAGACTGGAACAACTCCCTGTTGAGTCAGTGACTTGTGTGTACTGGGCACCTGTGTGCAGCTGTGACGGGACAAGGGCAAATACACAAATCTTGGTCATGTGGATTGTATAGAATGAGTCGAAGGTGAGGCTGGTAATTATGATGTAAAAACATACAGCCTCTTTCCTCTTTTTTTCTCCCTGCATAAGATGAATATAACCTCCTCCCAAAACTTCATCAGTGAATAAAGATGGAGGCCAGCAGGGAAAGCAGTGGTCTGGTTCTTACTGGATTTAAATGTGAGCAAATTAGAGCTGGCTTCTCAACAAGTCAGGGAAGTGTAGGCGGGACAGGGTAGGGGTGTCAGCAAGGGACTGAAGGCCAGGAGCCTGGCCTCGCTGCAGCAGAGACCAATGCACGTGGGGACAGAGTAGTGAAGTGGGGAAAGATCGAGAAGTCAAGAGCAAGTGACACAGATTCAGGGATGGACTCAAGGCACCCTGTTCCACAAAGGGCTGGGTTTTCCCCCTGGATCACACAGGCCCTGTCCTTAATCCCAAACTGGTGCTCATGAATGAATGGAAAAATCAATTGTTGGAGACCATGCTAGGCCTTGCCAAAGGCTGTAGTTGGATATTTCAGTTAATTCTGGAAACAGAAGAGGTAAGAGTGAGAAGGTGCCAGTTCTTGTGGACATTTCAGCTGCAGGGTAGTAGACCCTGGCTGCCTTTTCCTTCTTCGTATCCTTTCTCTTGGCACAAGGGAACATGACAAACAAGGACTGGAGTCCGTGGACCCAAGAAGTCCTGGTGTGATGGAAGAGAAGTGAGTGGTTGGGTTTCAGGCACTCAGTAGGCTGCTGGGCAGAGCCAAGGCAGGTGCAAATCCAGGCCAAGGGCTGGGACACAGAGTGTTGTGTTGGGATGGGGAGGTGTCCATTGACAAGAGCCATCCCCAGCAACCCCAGAGTGGCTGGGGCTCAGGCAAACATGTACAAAATGCCTCCAAGACACACACATGTCAAGCCAAGAGCCACAGATGTCCCCAGAAGAGCAATGTCCACTTAGGAGCAGCCCAAGCCGGGGTCTTTAGTCCTGTAGTCCCAGATAGCTGGGAGTGTTGGAAAGGCAATTCGGGAGGGCCCTTTGGGAAACACAGGGGTTTCCTGTAGCCAGGCTTCTGCGAAGCATGACTGGTCTCATCATTCTTCCCAGTGTGGAAGCAGGTTTGGCCCCCAGAGCATGAACCAGTCTGAGAGCCAGCCAAGGTGGGGAAGAGATCCCTGTAGGTCTGTTTGGATTTTGGGAGTAAGATCAGGTAAGGGTTTTGAAGTTTTAGGTCCTCTCTCTGGCTCTCTAGGAGGGAGATGTCTGGATAGATAGCAGCTACAAGAAGACTAAGGCCCAGGCAGTACCCAGGAAATACAGAGGGGCTGTGGGCCGCCCTGGGCTAACTGTTCACTGCCCAGATACTCCTGCTATTGCTCTGCTTGGGGACAGATTTCCGTTTTGTACCAGGTCACATTCAGGGGGTCAGGGCTTTGAAAACATGGGCAAATGACCCAGAGGCTCTCGTCTCCCATCTGCATGCCCAGCCTGCTCCCGGCATCCTTCCTGCAGAACACCAGTGGTTTCCCCAACATGGTCAGGAAGAGTCGCCGGCCCAGGCTGGGAGCAAGAGGAGGGAGGAAAGGTTGGGCACTGAGGGAACACACACAGGTGAGGGACACAGGCTTCCGATGGGAAAGCCACTCCAGGACCCCGCACCAGGCTAGAGTGGAGAACGCAGAACTGTAACAAACGACATCCCCCTTTGTGCTTTCCCAACAGGACTGCTTAAGGGTGAAAGGCAGGGAAATCTTTTGCAAACGTGTTATCACAGGTACAACCACATAACCCAACAGGGACGTATCCCAAGGACCCTCATCCACCACGGTTGGGGAATAAGCTTCACTGGTGTGAGTAGCAGAGAAGAGGGAAGAAAAGGAATGTCCTAGAATTCCCTGCCCAGAGCCCTGATTCTCAGGGACCAGACTTCAGGGGGTGCCCTGAATGATGGTGAGCTCTAAGGAGCCCCTCAGAAGTCATCTTGGCTTTCCAAATGGCAAGGAGGTGGGGGCAGTGAGGTGAAAAGGGTGCTACTCTCAGAGAACAGGAGGAAACAGCAGAAATGGGGGCATAGGTCCCCCAGAGAGACCCAGCACTCAAAAGATGTTCTGACTTTCCTACTGTACTTCAGAGCTCTACGCAAAGGTGCCACATGCCATGACAGGCTTGGGTTGGGGTGTCTGAAAACAGATATTTCCAAAGGAACGAGCTTAGCCACTCCCGACCTTCCCTACTCGATCTTGGCTCAGCAGCCTTGACTAAGCCACCGCTCGGCTCTGTACCCCTCCTCTTAGCTTCCCAGATGGCACAGCTGGAAACCACCACACAAAGACAGAACTGAGGGGTGCCCCATCACCGGGGCAGTCTGGCTCTTGCTTGTCAAGGTGAAACAAGAGTGAACAGCGTCGAACACACAGACACACACACACTTAGCCCCAGCTGCAAGCCCGCCCACGTGGGGCCTCCTGTCCTAGTCCCATAGCCCAAAGGCACCACGTGCAGCCTGCAGTGCTTTCATTTGTGCTGTTCCCTGGGCCGCACTGACCAATAATGCATCACCCTGGCTGGTCCGGTTCAGTCCTAGCTCGGGGGTCCCCAACCCTGCCCGAGGAAAAGGGCTCAAGTCTGAGGTGCAGAGAGGCCGCCAAGCTGTTGTCCAGTGCTCCCAGGTCGGTCAGGGTTGGTACCCTCTGATGCTGAGTCTCTGGCCTCCTGAGCTGGCAGAGGACAGAGCAGGGAGGGAGAGGTGACGGGAGCCCAGGCAGCTGAATGCCGTCCCGGTGTCCAAAGGTCACAGCCTGGAGTGGGGAGAGAAGGGAGAGAGTGGTGAGAGGTCACAAGGACATGATGATATCATCCGTTGTGAATGAGCAGCCTCTCAGAGGGTCAGGTGGCTTGAGAGGAACAGTTCCTGTCTTCTGCAAGAAGATGTGGAAGAGATTTCTGCTAACTGAGGTCGTACTATATGCTGGGCTCTGTGCCAAGTGCCACACATACCTGATCCCATTTAAGCCTAAGATGAGCCTGCAATACAGGCTACGAATATTTTCAAAGATGAAAATAATCAGTGATGAACTTCTATGACAGAATCATACAATTTCACAGATGAAAACACTGAGGCTCAGAGAGGTTAAGTGTTTTGCCCAAGGACACACTGCCAGGAAGCAGCAGCATCAGGATTTGAATTCAGAACTTTTCCCACTTGGGCATGGACTAGGAATGGTTATCCAGTGTGTGGGGCTGGAATAAAGCTCTATAACAGCTAGAGATGCAGGAAGAGGGGGTGGGACTGGGATCCACACCACAGCCTCCTGCTACGAGCAGACTTTGATGTCCACTGCAGCAAAAGAAACTCATTTATTTTGTTCACCGCTGTATTCTCACTCTTAGAACAGTGTCGAGCACATAAAAGATGTTCAGTACACATAGGCTGAATAAAAAAAGAATGAATGGAAGAGGAAATGAATGGAAAATTCCACTGAACCCAACATCCCATTCTGCTAGACCACAAAGTTTCTGGTCCTGTGTGTGTGTGTTTGTTTGTTTGTTTGTTTCAGCCCAACTCCACAATAAAATATAGAAAGAGAAGCCTCCTGCTTTTCCCTCCAACCAGTAAACTTTAAGTCCCTCTCTTCAGTTAAACTGCTGGGTCCTGCCTGGAGCTCCAACACTAATTCTTTAACTTGCCAGCACTCCTTTAGCTGGGCAGAGTTTTTGCTTGTTAAAGCTTCCTTCTGTCTGTTTTCATATCCAATCCATTGTAAATCCTGCCAGGCTGCCAGCATAGGGCTCATTCTCCCTCCTGGCAGATGACGGCAGCTGAGCTACAGTGAGTGCCTGCTATGTGGGAGGCACCTGCTCACCAGGTGCTCTGCACGTGGCCACATGGAACCTGCACAGCACTTCTGCTAGAGCAGTTTCACCGCCCTCACCTTTCAGAGCATGAAACTATAGCTCAAAGAGGCCGAGTGACGTGCCCAAGGCCACACAGCTATTACACAGTGGAGTGGGAATTCCAATCTACGTCTGTCTGTAAAGTTTATGCTCCTTCCAATGGTCTGGGGAAAGGATAAGCCCCTGGGGAACGAAGAGATTCCATCCTGCAGGTTCAGCAAGCTCAAACGGCAGGGGAAGGGAGGAAAAAAGAGCCTCCTAATGTCCACAGCCCCTGGGAACATCTGTTCTTCAGGATGCTGCCTTGGGGAACTTCATGGGAAGACTCTGACAATGGCTATGGTACACCACGCCCACAGGTGGGGGTATCTATATCTGTGGGTACTGCTTGTCTTCAGTGGGTAAGCCATGGTAGTACAAGTGTGTATATACACATGTCTTCATGTGCCATGTAATGTGATTGTGATTGTGTACCTGTGTGTATGTGCCTGAGTCTGCCTATGTGTGCAGGCTTCCACGTGGGGGTGTGCGTTCATGGAATGTTTTCGTATACGGATGTGTGTGTATAGATCTGAGTGCAGCCGTGTGTGAAAGAATTTGTATAGAGGTACGTTTTTAAGTACTGCTCCCGGGTCTGCATGAGTGTGAGTACCTGAGAGTGTCCGTGTGAGTGTGCACAACCATGAATACCTGGGAGCAACTGGCAGAGCCATGGGGAGCCCTCAGTAACCTCATCTGGGCCTGTCTCCCTCTTACCTTCTAGAGAGTTCAGTCACAGAAGCTGGGGTTGGCGAGGGAGGTCCCAGAAAGAGATGCCACACTCATTATCTCAGATAGAACTACTGATCTCCAGCCAGAAACAAGAGGGAGGAGCAGGGTCTGGAGCCTCTTATGAGGAAGCTAGAGATACTTCTGGTAAGAAGCTCAGAGCCTTTCCTGCTCTGGCATTCATGCAATGGAGAATGCTGAAAGCTGTGATCTGCTGTGACAGGGGCAGGCTGCTAGCCCAGAAGGAAGAGTTCCAGAAAGCTGGGCCTCGTGGAGGGGTACTCTGAATACCTGACATGTGGGGGGCGTGGCGGGTTCAGGCATCACCTCACTGCATGATGCTCAGACTCACCAGGGCATCAGTCTTCATCAGGAAGAGATAAGCAATGAGAAACCCAGGGTAGCTGCAGGAACCAAGACCCCACAGGACAGACTCCAGGACCCAAACCCCCAAACAGACTCCATTGAATGGAAACCTAGTAGGGAAGGGTGGTTGCCAAAGGGTGGGCACATGGACAGGAGCTTGTTGGGGGAGAAGTAAAAAGGGGCAGAGAGGATCAAAAAGGTGACAAAGGGCAGAGGACAAGGCAGTGGGGAGAGATGCTAAGGGAGAAAACCTACTCTGCAGACTTCCAGAAATGTCCAGGGTGAGATAGGCGGCGGTTTCGCTTTGGCAGTTTCTCCAGCATGTCCATGAGCTTGGTGAAGGTAGGTCTCTCTTCTTGTTCAAAGGCCCAGCAGAAGAGAAGAATGTCCTAAATGAAACCAATGTGTGGTGATTACACATAAATGGTGACTTTTTGATTACTCTTTGGCATCACATTTGGTCCACCAATTTGTCCATTCATCTGTCCTATTTCCATATTCCTCCATCATCCATCCATCCATCCATCCATCCATCCATCCATCTATCCATCCATCCAGCATGTATCTACACATCTACCCATCCATATCAATTCACCCTTCCATCTTTCATCCATCCATCCACCCATATATCATCCATCCATCCATTCATCCACTCATCCACCCATCATGCATGCATCTATACATCCACCCATCTATATCAATTCACTCCTTCATTCTTCATCCTTCATTATCCATCCATCCATCCATCCATCCATCCATCCATCCATTACCATCCATCCATCCTTCTTCCCATGTATTTTCTGAACCCAAATAACAACCAGGTAAGCTCTATTCTAGAAGGTCTAGGATACACTGAGATCAACAATACTTCCCAAACAGTTTCTTGACATTTTTCTTAACAGAAGGGATAAAAGGAAATCCTGGGGTCTCCATCCATATCTCAATACTATAAGAGCCCTTCAAAGTCAGAGAAGAAAAGTTACTTTTAGTAATCTCTTCATCACCTAGGTGCAGGTAATCCTTAAAAACATAACATATAATTACTCCTTCTCTGACTTGTGTGTCTTCTGATCAAAAGAGAGGATTCTGGCCGGGCGCGGTGGCTCAAGCCTGTAATCCCTGCACTTTGGGAGGCCGAGACGGGCGGATCACGAGGTCAGGAGATCAAGACCATCCTGGTTAACACGGTGAAACCCCGTCTCTACTAAAAAAATACAAAAAACTAGCCGGGAGCGGTGGCGGGCGCCTGTAGTCCCAGCTACTCGGGAGGCTGAGGCAGGAGAATGGCGTAAACCCGGGAGGCGGAGCTTGCAGTGAGCTGAGATCTGGCCACTGCACTCCAGCCTGGGCGACAGAGCTAGACTCCGTCTCAAAAAAAAAAAAAAAAAAGAAAAAAAAAAGAGAGGATTCTTCCTGCTGTGTTTTAGAGGAAGATTGTTAATATATACCCAGGCTTCTCTGTTTCTGTATGTCTTGTTCTGAGTTAGATAATGCCTTAAAATCATTATGTAGATGCAAATAAAATTAGAACCATTAATATTTGTGATGTTTTAATTCATATCTTTTAAAAATAGCAGAAAAAGAGGGATATATGGGTTCTACCTAACTCAGCAAGCAACCCATAGTCAGGAAAAACCTGACCACGTGTTACTGTGCCCCTGGTGGCAGGTACCTGAAATTGCAGGCACAGTGCAGCAGCCTTGCCTTTTAAGCTTCAAACTGCTGTCTGACAAGGTTGTGATGCATATTTTTTTGGTCACCCTATGAAAGCATTTGTAACCTTAACACATAGTAAAAAGAAGGCCTATGACTGTGTCTGTGTCTCCCCTCATCCCCCAGATCTGGCCCTATCTTGGGACTTACCGAGATTTCTTTTCCCATGCCAATCTGGCTGAGGTTGGGTTTCATGCCTGTGCCCATTTGCCATATTATTGCCTCTGCCGGTTGGGTCTTGAAAGGCCATTCCCTGGCGTGGAGTTCATACCAAATTGTGCTGTTGGCAGACGTTGTTAAAGGGGTGTTGGTGTGGTGTGTCACTTGCAATTTTGTACCTCCATTATTAACACACACCCACCCAGCCAGCCTCCTGGCACCCATTCTTCTCCCCAGTTTCTTCCTCATGGGGTAGGTATTTTGCCATGTGGGACACACCTAAAGCTTTCTTAATGTCTTAGAAGTCATGTTTATCCCAGGATATCTTCTAATGAATAGTTAAATACAATGTGATTAGGATCTTTGTCCCTGATTCTACTTGCAATGATTCTAGAAAATCATTGCAAATAAATAATTAGGGGTACAAAAATTTATTTATAAGGATATTCCCAGAGAATTATATATAATATTGAAAAAAAGTAAAAACACAATTGTCCAATAAGAGGAATTGGTTATATGTATTATGTTAAATCCATAAAATAAGATGAAATGCTGTATTATTATAAAAACATTTCAATGAAATTTTGCTGACATAAAAAATGCTCAGTACATAACCTTAGGTTAAAAAAAAGCAGGATATGAGACTGTATGTAAGGTTTGATATTGCTTTCTAAAAAATCATATGTGTATGAACAAGAGAATAAAGTAAAGCATAGCAAAATGTTAACAATAACTAACTCTGGGTGACAGATTAGGATTTTTTTCTTTTATACTTTTTTTTTTTTCTAAGTATAAACCATCCTGTGGAATGGTGGAAAGAAAAAAAGAGGTTTGAGAGTGACTTGGGTTCAAGTCCTGATTCTATTTATACTAGTAGTATAATAGGGTAGGTTTCCTGGGTATGTCACTTCACTTCTGTGAGTGCAGGTTTTCTTACCTGATAAATGAGAATAATGATAACATTGCAGTGGAGGGATGTTTATCTGGGACTCTGAATGCCAAAACAACTCCATTCTAGGATTATTCTAGAGGGATTTACCACATTATCTTCTGTTTCACAAATCGTGACATTGTAATTAACGGAGAAAGGATTGCTCTAGTGAGTAGCATGTGTCATGAATGGGGTGATGGGCCAGGTGGTGCATAAATGATGCTATGAAGTGTGAATAGCAGTGAGGACCACAGTGGATGAAACGGGATGCTGGGGTGTCACTGAGCTGTACCATGTTGACAGATCTCAGTGTTTTGAGCACAAGATTCCCCAACTTAGGAAACATCTGAAACAATTCTAGAAAGTGATCTTTCCTCCACTGTAAGATTTCATGTAAGTTTACTTTAAAGAACACAAAGCACTCTGCTATCCTCTTTACTGATCAGAGCACTGTGTCAAATCAACTATTGTTAGGGTTTCACTTCATAGTTACATCTTCCTTCTACCTGACAACCTTATACCTCTGGGGTGGGTAAGGAGTGGTGATGCTCAGGTGTTGGAATGTCAGTTTAGGTGATCAGAAAGCTCTCAAGAGAAGGTACTAAAAGATTATAGTTATCCTAATAAATAATCATACTTATTTAGTTTTTACCCTGCACTAGACACTACTCTAAGTTTTTTGCTGAGGGAGGTCTATTAAGCATGTCTTTTTATTCTGATGCTTTGACTACTTGGGGCTTTGCTGACCCTGGAGATTCTGCCCCTTCCAGGAATAGCCAATTCCTGGAGATAGTAAAGGGCTCACCTGTGAACACACCTTTCACAGGCTAATCAGATAATCCAGAGCTCACACTCATACTGCCAACTACCTCCTTAATTGGGCTTGCAAGCTCTGGGCCAATATTCCCCAGCCCCTATATGCTATGAGCCTGCTGAAATCATTCAAACGAGTCAATCCTAAGCCTTCTTACCCTGCCTCCCCTGCTCCTTCCCAAGAAAACCACAATAAAAGCTCTTCCCAACATTTTCCTCACATTTCCTCTGCTGCCAGACCAACCCTGGTGCTGCCCTCTGTGGACACTGCATGGTGTGACACGCCCCCTCTGGGAACTGTGAGTAACAAACCATCTTTTCAATGACGACTGTTGGCCTCATGCTGCCTGAATAATAACAAAACCTAAATTTTAAAACAGAAGGCATTATTATTAATATTATCCCCCTTTCATAGATGAGGAAACTGATGCCCAGAAAGGTTGTGTGTCTTTCCCAAGATAACACAGCAAACAGGAAGGGCAGCCAGAAGTTGAACTTAGTCTGTCTGACTCCAAGATGGTGCCACTAGCCAACGTGCTATACTAGGAAGCTTAGACTCCATCCTATTTAACAGTCCTTTGTAATCAGGAAAATGCAAAATTTGGGAGGCGCAAGCTTGTGGTTGGTGACTGGAGTCTGGTGAAGGAGGCATCAACAGACTCATCCACCACTCATGTGAAAGGGGGAAGGATGTCTTGAGTTATTCCCTGTGCTGGGTACCTTACAAATGTTTTCTCACTCAATTCTTAGAACACCTCGATAGATTTATTATCCTTGATTTACAGTTGAGAGAAATAGGCCTTTGAGTGGCAAAATAAATCCTAAACCCATCAGGGCTCTATGGTTAAAAGCTCCAACTCTAGAGTACAGGATATTCCAGGTGAATCTCAGCACCATCAATCATCACTGTAAGGCATGTCACTGAGCCATCTGAAGCCTCAGTTTTCTCACCTGTCAATTGGGAGCAACGTGGTATCTGCTTTGAAGGGTGCTTGTAAAAATTCTGTGAGACAGTGCACATAAAAGACTTAACACAGTGCTCAGCCCTCTTTAAAAAATTCGTTTTTGTTCTAAGTCATTTCTGAGCACGAGGTTCCCCAGCAACAGGATGCACCTAATTGGCAGGAAACCCAGAGCGCCGGGTCCTTCAGAATTCAGCAGTGTCAGAAATAAAAGCCTCATTAAAACTTCCTTTTAAACCCAACTTTCAAGAGAAACTCACTTTAAGGAAAAAAGAATTGCTGAAGATGAAAACTCCAGCAGAAAACCAATTATTCCGGTACATTTTGTTAATCACATTTTTTTTCTTTTGCTAAATTTACACTAAACTATACCAACGTAATTATTGCAATTTGGTTTCAGATAACAATATTAACTAGATAAAGATTTGGGCATAAAATAATCAGGCCGACTGACTTCCTCTAAAGTGGCCCAAGCAACAGATGTTGAGAATTCTGATCTTCCAGAAATATCTCCTCAGGGTTTTTCAGTGAGGACGCAGTGGGGGCCCCTTTCCAAGGAAGACTCTCTATAACATCTCTCGGTGGTGTTGTCTAATTGCACTCATCTGCAGGTCTGCAACTTTCCCAAACAGCTTCCCCAGTGTTATCTCCCTCAGCCATTGCAACCACCTGTGGACAAGATTAGGCAAGGATTTGCATGGTCATGGGAGCCTAGAAGCCTTTCTGGCTATACTTTCTCAGGGCACTCTGCCCTGTATCCTGGGTCTGTGTCCTGGGCCCTTCTTCTCCTTCTGTACTTCCAAAGACATCTCATTCTGTCTGTGGCTCCAGTTACCTACTTGCTGACAAGTCCTAAACTCCTCTTTTCTATACTAGTCATGTAGAGACAGCTGTGTTTTGGTGGTTGCATTTGTCATCTCCAAGATAACTCAAACTCACTGTGTCTAAATCTGACCTCTTTGCCTCCCTGGCATGCCCCAACCCTGCTGCACCTCCACGGTCTCCACCTTAGTGAATGATGCCACTCTCCATCTGGTTGCTTAAAGCAGCTATCTAGGCACCACCCAAATTCAATCCATGATCAAGCTCTGTTGCTTCCACCTCCTATGTGTGCTTCTGATGTCCATTCTCAGCTTTCATACCCACAGGCTCTGATTCAGTGAAGGCTGCCAGCATTTCCCTGGGTATTGGACACCCGGCTCCCATCCTCTCCTTCTTCATTCCATTCTCTACACAGCAGCCAGAGTGATCTGATTGATCTAAAACTCAATTAGGATTATGTCACTCCCCATTCCCCCAGAGCTTGGTAACCATCAATGCCTCCTTAGTGCACTGAAGATGAAATGAAACCTCCTTAACTCAACCTTTAGGTCCTCGCAGGATTGACTGTGCTTCCCTCTCTAGTCTCTTATCTCACCACCCCCAGCCTAATTTTTTCCTGACTCTTCATCCATCAGCTCCCTTTCCTCCCCCAACCCTTCTACATATTCTTCCATGTGGGCAATGTGTTCTTTTATTTTTGCACCTTTTTGCACATTCTTTTGATCTGGAACACCTCACCCTGCCCTTGTACTCAACCTTTAACTTAGGCTCAGGATTATCATCTCCTGGAAGCCCTCCCTGACCTCCCAGATTGGATTTGATTCCTTTTTTATTCCCACAGTCCTGTGTTTATTCTCAGAATAGCAGTTATCATACTTTGCTAAAGTTGAATGTTTCCTTATCTGCTTTCCACTAGAAAGAGAGAGTAGGGGCCTCTGGTGGTTTTAAATATGTCCAGTATATTCTTTGATACTCCATCATGTATAAGATAGAGCTTAATTCTTCTCCCCTTAGGTGTGGACTGGATTTAGCAACTTGCTTTTAACAAACAGAATATGGTAGAAACAATGATATGTAAATTTATGAGACCAGATCATAAATGACAATGAGGCTTGTAGTCACCATGCTGTGAAGTCATTCAAGCAGCCTATACACAGGTCCAAGGGTTGAGGAACTGAGGCCTCCTTCCAACAGCCGTGCGAGTGGGCCACCATGGAACTGGATCCCCAGCCTGGTGAGCCTTCAGATGAGACCACAGTCCTAGCCAATATCTTGACTGCAACCTCATAAAAGCCCACTCAGAACCAATCAGCTAAGCCATTCCCAAATTCTTGACCACAGAAACTTAAGATAAAAAATGTTTTCAGTGGCTAAGTTTTGGCATAATTTGTCATGCAGTCATAACTAATACAACACAGAGTCTTGTGTCCCCTGCATCTGCTACAATCCTAGCACATAACAGGCAGTCAACAAATAGCTACTGAATAAGTAAATGAGTTGGGTAACTTGTTATGGCCACATAATCCATTGGAAACCAGGCACACAAGTTTGTTAGGGTCATTCTTTCTAGTATACCCTACTCAGATTCCTCCATTCTCACCCCAAAATCCAGCCATCTTGGCCCTGTAGACAGGTACATCCTGGCCCTTCCAAAACCATTGAAAGACTTGAGAAGTGCCCCTCTGCCCAGGCTGTGGCTCTCAGTGGCCAGGGCAGGGCCCACTTACCCAAGGGCAAAGACGTCAGAGTGCTTGGAGAAGGGGAGCTTATCCTCCTCTGTGTCGGGGGACAGCTGGCGGATGATCTCTGGTGCCAGGTGGCACAGCCAGCCATTCTGGATGCGCAGTTTGTCCTCCCGTCTGGAGAAGCAAAGCACAGGATGAGCTCTGTTTCATAGCCCAGGGAGGACCAGCCCCCCTGGCACTGACCCCATGTCTCTGGAGCCATCTCTACTACCCTTCTTGCTTCCTCTATTGAGCACTGCCTGATCACCTACTAGAGGCAGAAACCCAGTAGGAGGTACAGGGAAGGCTGCTCTAGAGAAACACTCAGGATCCAAACCATCATTGAATTCTGTTGCCTCTGAGGCACCCACCTTCTTGCCCATCTTCATTCAATGACACTGTGGATTCTTGCTATTCATGGCAGTTATGTTCTATAAAGTCACTGGAATATGGAATTAGTAGAATACTGAATCATTGCTCCTGGGGAAATATGTACACATGCACACATCCCTCACATAGTTTATAATTTTAACTCCCGAAAACAACTTATCCTAATAGATTCTGTTTTATTTTACATAATAGACTATGAGGCTCAGAAGTGTTAAGTGACTTGTCTGAGGCAAGCCTACTAACAGGTGCCAGAGTTGGGATTCAAATCTCATCCAACTGGCCCCAGAGCTGCAGCATCTTATGCTACCCTGTGCTGCCCACTCTGGCTCAATCTCTGTCCTCAAGGCTTCTCTGTATGAGACCAAAACAGAGGCAGAGCATCCTTTGTTTGACCTAAGCTGGGAACATGTGCATCGGGCAACTCAGAGTTTTCCCCACTCTGCATGTCCGTGAATAACTGTGAAAGTGCTGTGAGTATTCATTTGGGGGATTACAAATACATTTCAGTAATCCACAAATAATGATAATCTACTGTTTTTCCATCACCTATGATGCCTATGTTCTGCGCTTGGCACGGAACAAGACTGACAAGGTCCCTTCCCTCCTGGAGCTTGCACTTTGGTAGGGAAGGGAGACAATAAATGAGTTCAATAAATAAGAAAAACTAAAGATCGTGATAAGCATTGTACAAATAATTAAAATAGAGGATGCATCAAAGACAAGACAGATCTTACTGCAGGTAAACTGTGAGCTAGGATCTATGTGACATAAAGGATCCAGCTATGTGAACAAAGAGAATATCTAGGCAGGAGAAGCTAAGACAAAGTTCCAACAAGGGCCCCATTCAGGGTGTTCCAGAACCCTAAAGAACCCCAGTGTAATTGGAACACATCATCCCATCCTATGTATCAAAGTGTATACAACCACCTCCTTGCTGATGGGCCTTGGGCGGGCGGTTCCCTCTTCCACCATTATGAACAATGCTGCCATGAACATCTTTGGGTAGATACTGGGAATATCTCCCTTCACCCACATTAATTTATTCCTTAGGTAAATTCTTAGATGTGGAAGGAGGCTGGCTCCCTTCTTTCACTGGAAGTCCTTAGCAAGGCAGAGCTTTCCAGGTGGGTCCGAAATCTAAGTAGACCCCGTCTGAGATCTTCATTGACTCGAGACTCCTAGGAACTGGCTCATTAACACAGGGGAAGTGAGCAGTCGGGGGGAGAGGGGGTGCATATCTTGAATCATCATTAAAAGTGAGGTCATGCAGGATGACAGCCTCTAGCATGAGGGTCTCTGTGGGGACCTGGGGCTGGCTAGATTCTTCCAAGGAGAGTTTCTGAGATGCAGAAGTTGTGACATGTTGCTCCTTCAAATGCACTCATTCATATCCCATAATCATGATTTTTGCCATATCTAAATACCTTCAAGAGCAGCATTGTACAATAGAACTTTCCATTATGACAGAAATGTCCTCTCTATGGTCCAATGTGGCAGCTACTAACCACCATAACTATCAAGCACTTGAAATGTGGCTTACAACTGAAGAACTAAACTTTAATTTTTTTTTTTTTTTTTTTTTAATTTTAGAGATAGGGTCTGCTGAGACAGCCTGTCAATCACCCAGGCTAAAGTACAGAGGTGAGATCATAGCTCATGGAAGCCTTGAAGTCCTGGCCTCAAGTGACCCTCCCATCTTCAGCCTATGAAGTAGCTGGGATTACAGGCATGAGCAACCACACCCTGCTAATTTTATTTTATTTTTTGAGGAGATGTGGTCTTGCTATGTGATCTTGCTATCTTGCCCAGGCTGGTCTCAAACTCTTGGCCTCAAGGGATCCTCCAGCCTCAGCCTCGCAAAGCATTAAGATTATAGGCATGAGCCACTGCTCCCAGCCCTGAGCTTTTCATTTTAATTAAAGTTAAATTTACGTAGCCACATCTGGCTAGTGGCCACCAAACTGGACACCACTGTTCTAGACTATCATGTACTAAGAAATGCATTTTTAACTTAAATATATTTTAATAGGTCACTCTTTAGTGTGGCCATACATGGAGACTAGTGATTTTCTAATACACGTTAAAATTAAGATAGAAAATGTTTGTTCATGTCCTCCCCCAAGTCAACTTGCAGATCAACACCTGTAGAAACACTGGGTGGAGGAAAGATCCCTGAATGAGACCCCAAGAGTTTGGGGCTCAGGGTTCCAGTACTGCAGTGACATTCACTAGCTGGGTAGGGCTGGGTGTGTCCCACACATGTAGTTCTTTAAGATCTCTTTCATTCCCCCTGTATCTTACACATGAAGGTAGCATCCATTTGCATATACTCAACTTTTTGTAGAACCCAAAACAGGGACTGTAGCAAAGGAAGCATATCTGGGTAACTGCTGCAATCGCAACTCTCAGTTGCATTTGGATGGTGGCTTACCACAGGTATCTCATCCCGGGCCACTCATCCACCTCCTGCATTCCCAGGCTAGGAGCAGACTGGCATGCATGCAACAGAAAAAACTGTGGCCAGGCAGACACCATTAAATTTGTTCTAATTTAGGATTTCTCAACCTTGGCACTATTGACATTTGGGTCTGGGCAATTCTTTGTTGTTGGGGGGCACGGGGGCTGTCCTGGGCATTGTAGGATGTTCAGCAGCATCTCTGACCTCTACTTATTAGAGGCCATTAGCACCCCCCTTCCCCCAATCATGACAACTAAAAATGTCTTCAGACATCATCAAATGTCCCCTGGAGGAGAAAAATTGCCCTGGTTGAGAATCACTGTCCTAATTTATACAAAATAAGGAAACGGTCCAAATCTCAGTGTTTCAGGATTAATAACACATGACTTGCTCCTGCATTCTACACAAAAGACATGATGCAACACATCCTGTGCTAGAAACTACTACTCAAACTCACTAGCAAACTCTTGAGTCAGCAGAGTTAAATCAGCTCTTGCTTCTACAATCAGGAACACCCACAGAGGTTGAAGGCTCCATCTGTGCTTACTAGCTATGGAACCTTGAGCAGACCCAAATTTCTATTTTCCCATCTGTAAAATGGGCACATTAATTTGTACTTCACAGAGCTGTTGCAAGGACTAAAATGAGACAGTGCATGGCACAGGACTGTGTCAGCTGCCAGAGCCACACAATTACTGGACATAATCATTACACATGTATATATCTGTTTACGTGTGTGTGTGTGTGTGTGTTTATCTTGAGGACTCAGAAGTGGATTTGAGACTAGAGGCCACAGTAGGAATGTCCTCCATGAAAGTCTTTGGCATAGGCCAGCCAACATTCCCCTGCAATGACTGGGCCACTGTGGGTGGAGTGGGTTGGGGTGCTCCTGCCCAAGGGAAGCTTCTCTGCTCCCATCTTTTTGCAAACACCCCTGCCACCTCTTCCTGACTCATGGGGTCAGCAGAGAACTGGCATTTTGGGGCCAGGGCAGGAGGTGGAATGGTGGCCACGCAAGAGCCATCAGCCTAGGGCCGGTGTGGTAGGGGGCCGGGAGCCAGGCCTGGCACTAACACCCTGTGGTGCCCCATTCCCATGGCGATAGGCCCACTGGCGGCAAACTCAAATCATCTTCATTATGGTTATTATGATTAATAACAGGCTTTGGGAGGCTGGCATGACAGCACTGGCATCTAAAATGATACCTTTTTTGACGACGGCAGAACAGCTGTATGCTAGAGTCTGTCTGGATGTGCAGAACACACATCACTGGGCTGCTCCATCCCTGCCTCGGGCTGAGGGGTGGTCTCTCCCTGCTGGGCACCAAGGGCTATCCATACCCCAAGCTCTAATAACTGAGGGGAGGGCAGGAAGGCAAGTGACTCCTGCTGAATGCTTACTGTTTGTCAGAGTGCCCATCCCACTTAGGCCTCACAAGCCCACAATCTGAGGGCTACCATCCTGTTCTGTGGATAAGGAAACAGAGGCTCAAAACAGTTAAGTGACCTGTCCAAAGGGACAGAGCTGAGATCTGTTTGAGCATAAGTCTTTAAAACCCCAGGGACTAGGCACCTCACCCCAATTCTACAAGAATTTCTGGAGAGAACCATTAAAAAGCTTGGCTGGGTATGGTGGTGCACACCTGTAAGCCCAAGACCTTGACAGGCTGAGGTAGGAGGACGGCTCAGAGGTTGAGGCTGCAGTGAGCCATGATTGCACTACTGCATTCCAGCCTGGGTGACAAAGCAAGAGATCCTGTCTCAAAAAAAAAAAAAAAAAAAGCAAAATGCTAAACTAAGCCTTCCTCATCTGTATCCCATTTAATCACCAAAACAGCCTTATGAGGTAGGTGCTATTAATTAGTGCCTGCCCCTACTCCTATTTTACAGATGAGGAAACTGAGGATCAGGGAACCCCTAGGTGTGTGTTAAACAAGTTTCTGGAATCTATCTCAAGGTATTATAGACTGAATTTTGTCTCCCCCAAATTTATTATGTTGAACCCCTAACCCTCAATTTGATTGTATTTAGAGATAAAGCCTATAGGGAGGTGATTAAGGTTAAGTGAGGTCATAAGTCTGGGGCCCTAATCCAATAAGATTGGTGTCCTTATAAGAAGAGGAAAGACATCAAAGACCTCTATCTCTCTCTTTCAGTGCACAGAGAAGAGGCCATATGAGGACACAGTAAGAAGGTGGCCATCTGCAAGCTGGGAAGAGAGCCCTCACTAGACACTAAATTTGCCAGCACCTTGATCTTGGACTTTCAGCCTCCAGAACTGTAAGAAAATAAATGTCTGTTGTTTAAACCCCTGAGTCTGGTATTGTGTTACAGCAGCCCAAGCTGACTAATACATGCACTCTCTAATTATTTGCTGACTGGCTGAGTGAATAGTGAATGAGGGAACTTCCAGGCCTATCTCCTGAGAGATACTGGCCCTGCTTCCTGCAATGCCCAAAGCCTAGCCAGCTCCCTTCTCTCTCCACTCCTATAATCCAGCCCCCAGGTTGTTGATTAGGGCCATAGATGCCCCTTATTCAAGGGGTGTCTCCTGGCCTCTGGCTGCTGCACTGGGGGCTCCAGGCTGCAATGGGGGCAGTTACCAAAGATGCCTTTGCATAAACAAGAGGGAATAAATGGACCTGAACCCCTGAGGGGACTCTGTGGATCCCTAGAGCTACACTGGAGGTATTCATAAATATTGAGGCAAATCCACTACCTGAGAAACATCCTGGGATTCATGGGACACCCAAGAGTTCCACCTCCCTGTCATGGTTTGCAACGTGCTTGCTTTGGTAGAACCCACTTGCTACATAAGTTTGATTACCCTGAGACTGCCGTGGTGTGAGGAAGCCCAATGTAGTCATGCAGACAGGCTGCATGAAGAGGGAAAAGCAGGAGATGAGAGAGACCCCATCAGTCCCCCAGATGTTTCAGCCAGCCCAGCCCAGCTGTGTGAATGAGGAAGCCTTCAGTTGTCTGCAATTTTACTTCCCATCCCATTGTACCTACAGGACAAACTGAACACAAGAGCTCAGCTGAGCCCTGTCAACTCACAGAACCATGAGGGATGACAATACCTTGTTTTAAGCCATTAAGTTTTGAGATGGTTCATTGCAGCATAATATGTAACTGGAACAAGGATAAAAGCATAAGAAGTCATTGATGGCTACTTGTGGGTGGCCGGGAAATGTGAAATTTCTTGTTGGGAGATATTGCTGAGGGCACTCCCTGGGTTTGTGTTGACAACCTGGCTGGGGCAGGGGTGGGAGGGGCTGCTGTCTGGACAAGCAGACTGGAAGCCACATTGCCCTTGACTTGGTTGAACTAACTTCCTGGTTGACACTGGGTCTCCATGAATGAGCTAAAGGAAGGGGATGCCCAAGGCATTCCATTCCATTCCATTCCATTCTATTCCATTCCATTCCATTCCATTCCATTTCTTTTTCTTCCTCTTCTCCTTGTGGCTTCAGAAAACTGAGTCTAAAGGCAGAAAATCAGAGGTCCTGCACCCCTTTCCTCCACCACAGGGAGAAGCCACTGGTGAGGAGAAAGGGAGAAGTGTGGACATGCCACCAGGAGGGAAGAATGTCTGCTTTTTATAAAAGCCCAGAAGCAAGTTAGAGAAAACTCTTACTGGGCCTCCTTTTGTCTCGATGCAAATACTTGGGTTCACAGTGAAGTCACCCACCATTGCATCCTTGCAGTTCCCCTGGGACACTGGGAAACTGGGAAGGGTATGAGTTCCCTGCCAGTGAACCAGGAACTTAACTGCTGCAGGGGAGTCAGAGGGAAGAAGGGATTCTACACGGTCTTGCCCTCCTGGGCTTCTTGGGTTCCAACTGGAGGGACTCTCTCCAGTATCTCTTGATATATTTATATATTTACTGCCTACTTACTGCCTTAGGGACTACAGATAGTTTTGTAGACTATGGTTAATCTTTCTTGGGTGGAGTAAAATCTGAAAAAGAAACTTAAGCATCTGTTCGGTCCTCATCACACAGAAACAGCTACGTGAAGTTTTGTCAAATTCCAAATGATCCGACTTATAACAGATTCAAGGTATCGTACAGCACAAACAAGATTCACTTTGTTGGCGTCCCTGCGGCATTCTTCAAAAAAAAAAAAAAAAAAAAATCAGTGGTTCTCAAAAGCAGCTGAAACGGAAGTAAAATGAGAGAAACTGTGGGCTTTCTGAAGAGATGCACCATTTGTTACAAAATGCAGGATTACAAAAAGCATGCAGAGGTTTCAAGTGAGAGCGAGAGCGAGAGAGAGACAGCGAGAGAGCGAGACAGAGAGAGAGAGCACAGTTCAAATTAAAAGTCACAAGGGTAGACTTTCTGAATTATGGGTTATCTGAGATCAAGCTGGTTTTCACATGGCCAATTCAATGCAGCTTGCTCTAGGGTGAGTAGTGGCTGAGAGTTAATTACTTAACGACAGTTAATGATTCTCCTGGGTGATACTGGGAGGTATATGCAAATTAATACTAATTACAACAACTCAGCAGCAGCTACCCTTTGTGGAGCTTTTGAGGTGCATCAGACATTGGGTGGATGCTTGATGCTTGTTCTCATTTTATCCTCACAAGAACTGATTGAGGAAGACATCATCAAACCTACCACTTTTCTTGCAGACAAGGAAACTAAAGTTCAGAGACGTTGTTCGGCTTGATTAAAGTCGCATTTAATAAGTGGAAGGGCTGTGTCAGGCCATGGTTGCCTCTGACTTTAAACCCCTTGCTGTTAACTGTACTCTTCCTGTACTAAAATCAATTAATTCCTAAGAAAACTTTGAGCAAGGTCTCTTGGGTGATCTCAACTTCCAGGTGAGTACTTAGGGTTAGAGGAGAGCCCTCCAGTTAAATTCAAGGGTAGGGGCTTTGAAAGATCTGGGGATGCTCTGTGTACAATCACACACACTCAAAGGCAAGACAGGTGAGCAAGGTGCTGGCCTCCCCATGGGGAAACACGGCATGGCCTTCGCATCCCGCATCAGTAGAGCAGCCGACCCACTCAGCTCAGCAACCTCAGGCCCAACCCTGAGTCTACGTCACTAAAGCCATTTGGACTAACTTCCCACCTCCTGACCATCATCTGTTAGGAAACTCTCCGGGTGCTCCCACCGCCTCTCACCTGCCAGCCTGCAGCACCCCAGAAATGCTGAAGAGTCCAAAGTCCGTGATGACCACTTTGCCGTTGTCGTAGAAGACATTCTTTGACTTGAGGTCCTTGTGCAGGATTCCCTTGGCATGGAGGTAGCCCATGCCCTGCAAGAAGCAAGGAACAGGGAGTTGCCAGAGAACAACCTAAGAGCTCACTGCCACCCTGGCTTGAGTTCACATCCCTTGTCCTGAAGACTTGGCTCCCTGATGGGACCACACTCAACAGTGGCAGGGCCTGGGGTCTGACCATGGGTCCTGGGGGTGAGGTCGGGGAAGGCATGGCAAGCAGGAACAGGCAGGGCCCCCAAGACACAAATCCATTGCCACTCTCAGACCACAGAAAGGCCATCCCCATTTGCTCATCTGATTCCTGAAGAAGCAAAAGAGATCCCCAGGGAAAGGAATTCAACCAACCATTTTCATCCACTTCCCCTTTAAAGACTAACTCTTCTGCAAGACTACATAGTCAGATCTACTTAACCTATGCTGCTGCAGAAGGCACTGAGTTCCTAAAGAGATGTTCATAACTGCTCATTAAGAACAGAGAAGAGTGTATTGGAAGCCTCATTCAAGGGCAAACATCTAGAGTTGCAGTGGTTTCTTTCTTTTTGCCTTTGTTAGCAGTCGCATCGTTCCTCTTACAGCTTGGTCCTAACACCTCCAAATGAGAAATGAAAGCTTGAGTACAACTAATAAGGCACCTGCCAGAAAACACAGGATGTTCTTGTTTGTTTTAATCCAAAACAACACCCAACAATTTGATGTTTCCTTAGCAGCAGTGGAGAGAGACGGTTTCCACTCATGGGAATTTAAGGCCTCAAGGGATGGTGGATCCTAACCAAGAGGGCTGAATAGCTTGTATGTGACCCCTGGTCCTTGCATAGGTCCAAGTACCATAGCAATGAGACACCAGATGGAAACCAACCATTGGTGGATAGTTCCTACAGATCGTATCGAGGCAGAATTCTTACTTACACATGGCCTGGCATTTTTCAGGTCAAGTCTAATTTCTTTTAAGTCCAGATTGGTAGTCTGAAATCCAACCATGAATGTTAGGAGTCCTGGGGTTGGGTGGCTTCTCTGGGGAAAACTGGGTCTTTCTGAGATTTAGGTAGGAGGCCCTAGAGCCGACAGTACCTTCACAATTTCTTGAGCAATCTGCCTGGTTTTGTTGACATCCAAGACGATTTTGGCATCCCTCACGACAGAATAGAGCGTCCGTCCCTTACAGAGGCTGAAAAGCAAAAGGACAAGATAAATTAATGGCAGTCGTTCAGAAGAGGGTGACCCATGACAGTTACTTCAAGTGGCAAATGATGGAAGAGGCACGTGGACACACCACTATCGTGCTTATGAGATAATAAGCCAGGGACTGGACTTCAGATCTGGTTCTGGGATGGAGATCTGGGAGGAAGTTCTTGTAGATTCTTTAGAAACTTGGCCAACGTGGCTGACCGACAAGGACACCCACAGAATCTAGCCTAGTCCAGAAATGGGTTTGCCACGTCCAGTCCATCCCAGAGGCTCACAGGTGGAAAGCAGCACATAAATCAACAACTTCTGGGTCCTCAGACACCACTCAGACAGCATTCTGTTGGCCATTCACACCAGCTGCATGCACTTGCCAGGAGTCAGTATGTGAGGACAGTGATGAAAGACCAGTAAAGTGGTGGCTGATGTGTATTAAGTATCATCAGCAAACGATGCAGTCAATTGTTTGGACGGGGATGTGTAAACACCAGTAATACCACCCCCAAACCAGACGCCTGTCTAGCTAAAGAGTTTTTCAAACTATTTTCAGCCTCATTGAGTTCATTTCCAGGACCAGTAGTTTAAGATGAATGACAGGATGAAAAAGGACATTATGCAGTGAAAGTAACACCTTCTCATTTAGTCGCCTGTATGCTCATCCGTCCCGTTCCTCTGCAGTGAGTCCAATTCCCAGCACGCACAGAGCAGGCACCCACAAGCCGTCACTGAATGCATGGATTCTAGATTCATCATAGCACTCCCAGCCCCTAGCACTGTGACTGGCTCAGAGTATGCAGTGTGGGCCAAAAGAAGAAAGAACGTCACTGTGAAAATTGATTTTCCATCTCCATCAAAATCACTGTTTGAATCTTCCTCTTTTAACCTACGACGTTATTGCTAAAATACTCCTGGCATTGTGTTCATCCATTTGGTATTTACTGAGCCCTTGTCGTGTACTGGGCTTTGCTGAGATTGTATGTCCTGTGACTGAAGCAAGAACGCTGGTATCAGAGGGATCTCAGTTAGAATTCCAGCTGTGCTCCTTACTTACTGTCTTGAGATGGGTTACCTCACCTCTCTGGGCCTCAGTTTCCTCATCGACCAAAGGAAACTAATAATACTTAACCCTGTAGTTGAGTATGAGGATTGAATGAAATACAGAGTTGGAAACAGGCCTTGGCATCCAGTGGGAAGTATAGCACAGTGGTTAGGAGCATGGGGACTTAGAGTAGGACTAAGGGGTTAGAATCCTGATCTGTCATTTAGTGGCTGTGTGACCTTGGGCGGGTGCATTAACCTCTCTGAGCTTCAGTTTAATTATCTACAAAATGGGGCCAACAGCTCCTGCCTTTCTGAGTTGTCAGGAGAATCACATGAAACCAGGCATGTGAAGGTATAGGCACCTCTCTATGCCTAGTACATTTCATGGTAACTTTCCATGAGATCACTGGCTATTGTAAGAAGTTGTAAGTGATTAACAAAATAGTAAACAGACACACATACACTTGTGCAAATATATATAAGTGATATATCTATATACATATCACACTGTTTATCTGTCCACGCATCCGTATACTCTTCTAAAATGCTACTGATAGCCACCCATGATCTTTAACATTTTTTTCTTCATCTGCTTAAGGTGAAGTCCCCAGGTAGCTGACTCACAGAAAGTCTGATTCACGTGTCCGAGGAGGTCACCCAGCCAGCTGGCAGGAGGCAGCCCAGAATGAGTCAGGGCTGGCCCCGCATCCCCTAGGTTGCTGTCCCAGGCAGGGTGTTTGCTGTGGCTGCTGGAGCAGAGGTGGAGGAAGGGTGGGCAGAGCAGCCAATTACTCCATGTTGACATTTCAATATTTGAGACCGTGGGCGGATTCCCTCCCCTGGATACTTTGTTCCTGAACAGCCACCTACACTCATCACAGGCCAAAGCCCAGAAATCACCCTCCCCACTGCAGACCAAAGAGCAAATCACCGCCAACAAGGCTCCAAGACTTCCCAGAGTCTCCTGCTCAGGGTAACTGCAGGTAAGTCTCAAGCTTCAGATTTCCACCCCTTGTCTTCTTTCCCTCCTTACGTCATCTTTCCCTTCAGCAGCTACTGGTCTTTGCTTCTCTCACTCCCATATGACCTCAGGAGCTTCTGGAGAAACCACTGCACCAATCTGGCAAAGCTACTCAGGTGAAATATACATACAAATAATAACCTGATATGGTTTGGCTGTGTCCCCACCCAAATCTCACCTTGAATTGTAATAATTCCCATGTGTCAAGATCAGGGCCAGGTGGAGATAATTGAATTATGGGGGCAGTTTTCCCCATGCTGTTCTCCTGGTATTGAATAAGTCTTATGAGATCTGATGGTTTTATACAGGGGAGTTCCCCTGCACAAGCACCCTTGTCTGCTGCCGTGTTAAGACGTGCCTTTGTTTCTCCTTTGCCTTCCACCATAATTGTAAGGCCTCCCCAGCCATGTGGAACTGTGAGTCCATAAAACCTCTTTCCTTTATAAATTACCCAGTCTCCAGCAGGTCTTTATTAGCAGCATGAAAACGGACTAATACAAATCTACAACCAGCAATTCTTCCTCTAAGTAAGTACCCAACAGATATGAATTCTCATATTCACCCCTACACATGCACTAGAATGTTAACAGCAACCTGTGTGTTGGAATCCCAAACTAGAACCAACCAGCAATGGATTGAATGTTTGTGTCCCCAAATCTGTATGTTGAAATCCTCATCCCAGTGTGATGGTATTAGGAGGTGGGGCTTTGGAAGATAATTAAGTCATGAGGGCGGAGCCTAATGAATGGGATTAGTGCTCTTTTAAAAGGGACTCCAGCCAGTTCTCTCACTCTTTCCCTGCCATATGAGGATACAAGGAGAAGTCAACAGTCTGGAAGACGGCCCTCCCCAGAATCTGCCCATGCTAGCACTGGATTGTTGACTTTTCAGCCTTTGGAACTGTGAGAAATAAATTTCTGTTGTTTCTTTCTTTCCTTTTTTTTTCTTTTTTTTTTTTGAGATAGAGTCTCCCTCTGTCATCCAGGCTGGAGTGCGGTGGCACAATCTTGGCTCACTGCAACCTCTGCCTCCCGGGTTCAAGTGATTCTCCTGCCTCAGCCTCCTGAGTAGCTGGGACTACAGGCACAATTTCTGTTGCTTCTAAGCCATCCAGTCTGCAGTACTTTGTCATGGTAGTCCAAACTAAGACGCAACCCAAATGTTCGTCAACAGAAAAGTGCATAAAATATGATATATACATATAACAAAATATGTTCATGCTGCACTATATAAAAATAACCAAACTACTGCTAACTGCAAAAAGCATGGATAAAGCTCACCAACATAATGTTGAGTGAAGGAAGCCTGACACCCAAGACTACTCAAGTCTCAAGCTTCAGATTTCCACCCCTTGTCTTCTTTCCCTCCTTACGTCATCTTTCCCTTCAGCAGCTACTGGTCTTTGCTTCTCCCTATTATATCTATTTTATGGGTGAGGATATGGACACCCAGAGGCCCAGCTTGTGGATGCATAGCCTTGATGGGAACCCACTCCCAATCTTCTTCCTGTCTTCTCCTCCACTGTGTGGGTGCCCAGTTATCAGACATGATTCTTGAACCATTAATCAGGTATCACAGCTAAGGGAACAGAGGAGCACAAACTGAGTCCAAATCTTGACTCCAGCATTTACTACTTGCTGGGTGACCTTCAGATGTGACTTCAACCTCAGTTTCCATGTCTGTAAAATGGGTCCAGCAGAAACAATACAGGCTGACATGTCCTGGGCACATTCTATGTGCCAGGCAGTCTAAGGATAAGAGCCTTACAAAGTGGGTATTCTTGCTGTATCTCATTGATTCCAAATATGCACATTTCTAAAATCAGAATGTGTCCTGCAATCATTGACAGTGCATAGTTTCATTGGCACTGTATTTCTTTCTTTGTAGCACATAAAATAAATGGTGACTATTCTTTTCTTTGAAATGGGGTCTCACTATGTTGTCCAGGCTGGTCTCAAACTCCTGGGCTGAAGTGATCCTCCTGCCTCGGTCTCCCAAAGTGCTGGGATTACAGGCATGAGCCACGGCACCCAGCCTAAATGGTGAATATTCTAATTGAAGGTATCTTCATGGTTCAATGAAGCATGGTATCAATCTCATTTTATAGATGACAAACTTGAGGCTCAGGGGTTAAGTAGAGCTGGGATGATTTTAATTTAATGTGTAAAAGTTGTATATATTTATTGTGTACTACATGGTGTTTTGATATATGTACATATGTGGAATGGCTAAATGAAGCTATTTCATTTATGCATTATCTCACATTTTTTTGTGTGTGGTGAGAACACTTAAAATCTACTCCCTCAGCAATTTTCAAGCATATAACATATTGTTATTGATTATAATCACCATGATGCTCGATAGATCTCTTGGCTTGTTCCTCCTGTCTAAATGAAGTTCTGTGTCCTTTGATCAAAGTCTCTCCACTCCCCACACTCCCCAGCCTCTGGTAACCACCATTCTACTCAATTTCTATGACTGACTGTTTTAGAGTCCACATATAAGTGAGATCATGTGATATTTGTCTTTTAATTTATGTATTTATTTTGAGACGGAGTCTCACTCTGTCACCCAGGCTGAAGTGCAGTGGCGCCATCTCAGCTCACTGCAACCTCCGCCTCCTGGGTCTAAGTAATTCTCTTGTCTCAGCCTCCTGAGTAGCTGGGATTATAGGTGCCTACCATCACACCCAGCTAATTTTTGTATTTTTAGTGGAGATGGGGTTTCACCATGTTGACCAGGCTGGTCTTGAACTCCTGACCTCAGGTGATCCCCCCCATCTCGGCCTCCCAAAGTGCTGGGATTACAGGCCTGAGCCACCACACCCGGCCGTTATTTGTCTTTTTATGACTGCCTTATTTCACTTAGCATAATGTCCTCCAGGTTCATTCATGTTGTCACACATGATAGGATTTCCTTCTTTTTTTAAGGCTGAATAACATTCCATTGCATTTATATGCCACATTTTCTTGATCCATTCATCTATTGATGGATTCGGGTTGATTCCATATCTTGGCTATTGTGAAGAGGGTTACAATGAACCAGGGAGCACAGATCTCTCTTCGACATGCTGATTTCCATTCCTTTGGATAAATACCCAATCGTGGAATTGCAGGAACTGGGGTTTTAATGCAGGCCACCTGGATCTGGAGGCTATGTTCTTAAAACCCGTCTTTTGCTTCTTAGCAACTTTCTCTGAGTCTCTGGCATGTCATAAGCCCTCAGAAAGTGGTAGCTGTAATGTCACTATCCCCATCGCCTATGGCAATGAAGATTAATGAGGACTGCTGGTAGTACAGTCCATCTGGAGGTCAGTAGAAAGTGTTTTAGTGGCTCAATAGTGTATTTAGTACCTCCCTAGCTTCTAGTACACACACGCACATGCACCTCTCGGTATCTCTCTACACCAAAAATCATCTTTCTCCAAGAAGAGGGGCAAGGCCTGGGAATTCCCCATCTTATCTGCAGGTACCCCACCTCTCCCAGCCTGGCCTCAGGCAGTACCCACAAGGCTGCCCTTTGAGCCCCTATCTCAGGTGACACAGAGAGCCCTTGGCTAAGATGGCACTGTGGGTACGAGATGTTTATTATAAACCAACCTAAAAGGGGCTTGTCAGAAACAATGAGATAAAACCATCTAGAAGGTTTGTCTCTGAGGGCCTCTGTCCAGACTGGCTCATTCTGCCAAAACAGTGGCTGGGACAGAAGCCTGGATGCCTGTGGCAGCCATGTCCTTTCCCTCCTCCAAACGCCTCACCACCAAGCCCAGGCACCCAGGCCAGGTGTGAACAGTGGGGAGCAGGGGCTTTTCTGGGAGCAGCCACCTCTGAGGACTGACACCCTGGCTCCCAGCCCAGCTCTGTCACCCCAAGCCCCCATGGCCTTGGGGCACACGCGTCTCATGGGGGCACAGGCTCTGCCTCTATAACCAGGAGTGTGGTGAACTGAATAATGGCTCCAAAGATGTCCACATCCTAACCCCTGGAACTGGTGAAAATTTACCCTACATGGCAAAGGGGACTTTGCAGAGGTTATTGAGTCATACTCTTGAGATAGACAGATTAGCCAGGCGGGCCAGATGGATGTCACAAAGGTCTTCAAATGCAAAGGGGGAGACAAAAGAGAGAGGCAAAAGGAGATCTGATAGAAGAGGGAGCTGGATGGATGTGATGGGGGAGAAGGACTCAACCCACCATCACTGACACTAAAGATAGAGGAGGGGGCAACAAGCCGAGGAATGCAGGCAGCCTCTAAAAAGCTGGAAAAGGCAAGAAAACGGATTCTCCCCTAGAACCTCTAGAAGGAGCATAGCCCTGCCAACATCCTGATTTTAGCTCCATGAGACCCACTTTGGACTTCTGACTTTCAGAACCATGTTCTCGTTGTTTGTTGTTTGAAGCCACTAAGACAGCGGGGCAGTAAGTGCTGCGCCGTGAGCAGGTGTGAGGTTGAGATGAAAGCACACAAGTGCTTCGTCCAGTGTCCAGCTACAGCGTCTATTCCTTCACCAGCTGCTCGTATTATCACTAATAATATTACCATGAATATTATTGCTAATAAGATTTTTCTTCCTGAATGATGACAACGGTTCCTCACCGTCTCTCTGGCTTCCCCAATTCATTCTCCATCGGTACTATGAGCAACTGCTTCAAAACGCAAAACTGATCCGGTCACTCCACTGCTACAATGACTCCACAGTGCTCTCTGGATAGACACCGGAGTCTCCCAGTGCCTGGAGGTCCCATGTAGTCTGGCTCCTACACACCGTTTTCCCTCTTCTCATATGACTCTCCCTGTCATTCACGGAGTTCCAATCACACCAGCCCACCTCCGAACCTTTGCCTCTGCCATTTCCTTGGCCTGCAATGCTTTTCCCACTTGCCTCAAAAGCCTCCCATGGCCTCTCCAACTAGGTCACTCCCTCCAGTAGGTCCCTGAAGCACTGTGGACTCTACCTTTGCAACACCTGTTGTGGTTGTAATTGAACAGGTGTTGCCTGGAGCCTATGATGATGAACTGTCTCCCCACTGCAGAATGTAAGCCCTCAGAGGGCAGTTATATGGTTTGACTGTGTCCCTACCCAAATCTCAACTTGAATTGTATCTCCCAGAATTCCCATGTGTTGTGGGAGGGACCCAGGGGGAGGTAATTGAGTCATGGGGGTGAGTCTTTCCTGTGCTATTCTTGTGCTAGTGAATAAGTCTCATGAGATCCGATGGGTTTATGAGGGGTTTCTGCTTTTGCTTCTTCCTCATTTTCTCTTGCTGCTGCCATGTGAGACATGTCTTTTGCCTCCTGCCATGATTCTGAGGCCTCCCCAGTCATGGGGAACAGTAAGTCCAATTAAACCTCTTTTTCTTCCCAGTCTTGGGTAGGTCTTTGTCAGCAGGGTGAAAATGGACTAATACGGGCAGGGACTGGGTTTATCTGGTTAATGTTACACATGTTATAATGTTAATGCTGAACACATGAATGAATGAATGAATGAATGAATGGATGGATGGATGCAGTGCCCTAGGCTGCTTCCCACGGCCAGACCTTTCCTTCCAGTATTCCAGGGAGTGAGATCCCCACCATGGTGTGACAACCAACAAAACATAACAGCTTCTTTGGGGGCCCACACCTGTGGTCTCCTTTGCCACAGTCCTCACCACTCTGTAATGTACCACACCTGGTCTACTTCCTACATTTATAGCACCTACCTAGATCCCGTAGGTGTTTAAGCACTAGGCCAATGGTTAACAAAATTGAGCAGGCACTAGAATCTCCTGGGGAGCTTTGTTAAAACAAAGGTGGCCCTACCCCAGCCACCTTTAACCTGCGATGGAGTTTCTGATGTGCATTTCTAACAAGTTTCCAGATAATGCGGATGCTGGGGGTCCAGGGAACCCCACTTTGAGAACCACTGCTCAAGCCCACTCTCCTTTTGTGGAGGCCCAGAGGTCATCTGTTAAGTTCAAAATCCACTACATGGGTGCCAGAACGGTCCTGGCACCGTGTTCTAGGTGCAGAAGATATGTATGCACCACCTTAATCCTAGTCCTTAATCCCACAAGCTGAAGGTCCAGTGGAGAAGGAAGGCAGTAAACAAGCAAATAAATAAGACTTCAGAGAGGTACCAGTGCTGTAAAGAGAATGCAGAGACTTATTGGATAGAGAGTAGATGGAGCTGGGGGCATCTTTAGCCAGAGTGCCCACGGAAAGCCACTCTGGGGAGGTCATCTTTATTCTGAGAGCTGAATGAAGAAAAAAGCCAGGCATGTGGAAATCTGGGGAGAGAACCCCAAGCTGGGGAAACCAGCCAGTGCAAAGGCCCTGAGGTAGGACAACGTGTGGCATGCTTGAGTAACACGGCAAAGGCCATCTGGCTGGAATCCAAAGAGTGTCTCCCAGTGGTAGCTCTCTACAGGTGTTTACCTTCCAAATAAAATACACAGAGAGCTGGGTGCAAATAGTCCGTGGTGCTGCCTGACTTGAGCTCACAAGGCAGTTGGTTTCAAAGTCAGCTGTTATTTTAAAAAACGCTCGCGCTGTCAGAGGGATTTACAACCCCTCTGCGGCCCCCTCCCTTTCAAGCATTCCCCACTTCTCACAACTCAAATCCCACTTAATTGTCCCATGCTCTTCCCCCCTCCCTTGAGCAAATAAATCACATTCCAAGTGACAGGTCGCGCACTCCATCAAATTCCAGCCTCCGGCAATCTCTAACTTCCAAGTTGCTCATGAATCTAACGCTCAAGATATTAAACTTTGGGACTCTGGGGCTTTATAATAAAAAATGCCAGGTTAGCTTCCTATAAAAATGGGACATGCCAGAAAGCAAGTGAGAAATGCCAGCTGTCTGCCACCTGCTTAACACAACGTGTGTCCAGGAAATGAAGAGTTATAGAGTTCCATTAAGTAAGGGGCTGGCTGGGGAAGGCTCACATCCTAGCCAGACAAGAAAGATGACAATGGCCTGCCAGGCATCAGAATATGCAAAGACAGAGCCTAGTTGCCCATGAGGGCACTGAGCTTTTGTTAATGCAGGCCCTCCCTCCCCTCCTCCAGCCTCTGATATTGCTGCAAGGCTCAGAGAAGTGGGAAGGGAAATTCATATAAATACAAGTGGGCAGATCTTGAATGATTGCAAGGTGAAGAATACTGAATCAGATGTGCAGCCCTACCCTTAGGAGATGCTGAGAAAATATGATGCAGCATTGGGGAAGAGCATGTCTCAGGGTATCTTTGGACAGTGTCGACAACAGCGGATCCCAGGCTGGACCCCACAATGTGACAGGAGGTAGAGGAATGCCACGTTACCATTTCCCTGCAGTTCTTCCTGGAGTGACTTGGAGGCTCACACTTCCCAGTTGGCGTCCTGTGGGGTGGGAATACTCCCTCCCTATGAAGCCTAGACCAGAGAGGGCAGAAGGTCACTCAGATGCCCAGCAGCTTGGCGTCATACGGTCTGGGGCAGAAGGGATGGCCCCTAACGGGCAGAACCCTACATCTCAGTCTTTGAAGAGCCCAGAGCAGCCAGACTCTGACCTTTTGTTTGTTTGTTTTTTGTTTGTTTGTTTGTTTGTTTTTTTGGAGACACAGTCTCCCTCTGTCGCCCAGGTTGGAGTGCAGTGATGCGATCTCAGCTCACTGCAACCTCTGCCTTCCAGGTTTAAGCAATTCTCCTGCCTCGGCCTAGAAGCGTAGACTCTCTTTCTGTCTCGCTAAATTCTTCCCCCCATAACTGAATCTGATTTTGCTAAGTCAAGAGGTTAGAGGCGGCCGGGCGCGGTGGCTCACGCCTGTAATCCCAGCACTTTGGGAGGCCGAGGTGGGCGGGATCACAGGGTCAAGAGATGGAGACCATCCTGGCCAACATGGTGAAACCCTGTCTCTACTAAAAATACAAAAATTAGCCAGGTGTG
>NW_012107585.1:2540183-2600536 GCF_000951045.1 Mandrillus leucophaeus
CCAACTGGGAAGTGTGAGCCTCCAAGTCACTCCAGGAAGAACTGCAGGGAAATGGTAACGTGGCATTCCTCTACCTCCTGTCACATTGTGGGGTCCAGCCTGGGACCCGCTGTTGTCGACACTGTCCAAAGATACCCTGAGACATGCTCTTCCCCAATGCTGCATCATATTTTCTCAGCATCTCCTAAGGGTAGGGCTGCACATCTGATTCAGTATTCTTCACCTTGCAATCATTCAAGATCTGCCCACTTGTATTTATATGAATTTGCCAGATCAGCCAACTCCTCTTTATCACTTAATAGCTTTTATTAAATGTACTGCCCTTGGGGGAAAAAAATCAGTGTATTTTAAAGAGATACTTTCTGTCATTACCTTCTCTCATTGCCAGATGGAAAGCTAGAATCCCTAACCCCAGGTACAGAGTAAAAATAAATACAATGAAAACAAACATACATTCAAAAACAAAGTGAAATCCTCGTTTGGCACTGTGGTCTGCCAACGGCCCTAAGGTTGGGGACTCTTCTTTTTGTAAAAAAACAAAACAACAAAACTAGTTTAGCAAGTTAGAGTTAGAAAGGTATCAAGTACTAGCACTGAACAGAGAGGTTTTCTTTTCTTTTTTTCTTTTCTTTTTGAGATGGAGTCTTGCTCTGTCTCCCAGGCTGCAGTGCAGCGGCACAATCTCAGCTCACTGAAACCTCCACCTCCTGGGTTCAAGCGACTCTCCTGCCTCAGCCTCCCAAGTACCTGGGATTACAGGCATGTATCACCATGCCTGGCTAATTTTTGTGTTCTTAGTGGAGACAGGGTTTCACCATGTTGGCCAGGCTAGTCTCGAACTCCCGACCTCAGGTGATCCACCTGCCTTGGCCTCCGGAAGTGCTGGGATTATAGGCATGAACCACTGTGCCAGGCCAAAGACTTTTGCCTTATTGTCACAATGATGGTGTGTGCAGGTGACAAGAAGGACTGACTGCTTGAATGAGCTGACATTCCCATGAGACAATATGCAAATAAAATAATAATAATAAATGCAAATTATAATTAGGGCAATAGAGAAACAAACTAGGTGCTAGGTGCTTCCATTAATAGGATCAACGGGGTAGGTATCTCAGGAGAGGCAGCAGGGCCCCCCTTCCCACCACCCTGTGTTATTTCAAGGCAAAGACTCTGCATTAACTTGTGACAACTTCTAGCCTGATACTCCTTATCAAATCCCTCCACGCAGGGCAGCACCATCCTGTTTAGGATGATGACCATCTTTAGAGGGCCTACCAGGATGCCAGGCACAAGGTCAAAAGGTTTCCGGGCAGCACCTCGTTATATGCTCCTTATAACTCTCTAAAGTGGGTACAGACCAGGAGACTGGGACAGTAAGTCAGCCTAGTTAGGAGCATATACTTCAGAATCAGAACCAACTGAGACAATGTGCCACTTCCTGGCTACGTGATTTTGGGCAAGTTACCGAAAACCTTTGGAACTCACAGTGCTTTATAACCTCTGAGGTGGGGACGTACAGTCTGAACCGAATTCATATTCCAAGGGGCTCCGCCTTGCTTTGGAGATTCCCTAGCTGTTATTTTTTGAGGGTGGGAAATAAGCAACTTGCCACTTCCATCTTTTGCACAGGTGCGTGTGATCTTTATGTCCAATTTTAATACCCACTACTCAGCAGTACTTGCAGGTTAAATGAGATAAGATGATGGTCTCCGTTGATGGAGTTTTCTCCTGCAAGGGACTGCCCTGAGAACTTCTCACACCATCTCCCCTAGTAGGAGAGACACGATTTATAAATGAAGAAATTCATGCACAGGAAGGTAAAAATTACCTGCGCCAGGGTCCCCCAGTGAGTAGGCAACAGGGTCAGGATTTGAGTTCAGGACTCAAACCTTCACCTCTTTTCAGGATTTCATAAGATCCCCGGGAAAAGATGACTTAGCAGAGCAGGTGACTCTGGAGATTCAGAGAGCCTGACCTCTGAACCCTCATTTGCTCATTGAGCTCAGCTGAGACTACCCCACTCCAACTGTAGGCCTTTCCTTCCACCCTCCAAATTCAGGGCAGGGCCATGTTAGTCCTTATCATGCATTTGCTGCTTCTGTTTGGGAATTCCCAGCTGCTACCCAGAGACAAGCAAAGCAGGCTGCAGGTGGCTAGAGCTAGAAGGTCTCCAAGCTGCTGGATGCATCCTTGTCCACACTGGCCCAGGGGAGGGGCCGAGGAGCTGCTCTTGGAATGAGTGCATGGATAAACAGAGGAATGAATGACTTCTCTCCTCTGTTTTCTTGGGGATATGCGTCCGGCGTCCCCTGTAGCTGGGGAGGGCTGTGTTTCATGCCAACTGATACAATTTGGCTGTGTCCCCATCCAAACCTCATCTTGAATTGTAGCTCCCATGATCCCCATGTATTGTGGGAGGGACCCAGTGGGAGATCATTGAATCGTGGGGGCAGGTCTTTCCTGTGCCATTCTCGTGTTAGTGAATAAGTCTCACAAGATCCGACGGCTTTATAAAGGGGAATTTCCCTCTGCAAGTTCTCTTCTCTTGTCTGCCGCCATGTGAGATGCGTCTTTCACCTTCTGCCATGATTGTGAGGCCTCCCCAGCCATGTGGAACTGTGAGTCCATTAAACTTCTTTCTTTTGTAATTGCCTAGACTCAGGTATGCCTTCATCAGCAGTGTGAAAACGGACTAATACACCAAGATATGCTTTTACCTGCTGTCTTAACACATGAAATAGACCACGAGCCTAGCCCAGATCAAATTAGTAATGAACTTTGAGCCTCTTCCATGAGCAAGGTACCACAGGGGCAAAAAGACCAAATAGACCCCTGGTCCTTCGCTCTAGGGCTAGACATCTAAGGATATCAACACACTGAGTTCTTTTTGTTGACTCACCAGAACCACACTTATGTTTCAACTCAACAGTAGCCTGAATTACTGTTTTAAAAACTGTGCACATATATCACCTAATTCATATGCATTAAAAATCCAGGGAGAGGATAGCCCCCAGCGTGTTAGCAGAGCTCTCTCTGGCTACTGGGATTAGGAGGTTTTATAAGGTTTTTTTTTTCCCTTGCTGCTTATCTTTCTTTCCTAATTTTTCCTCCAACAAATGCATGTTCCTTTTGTAAACTGAGAAAAAAAGGAAGAAATGAAAACACCTCTGACTTCTGACTAGAGTAAAACCAGACATATATGTTTATTCTGTAGACAGTTTGGAAAATATTGAGCCGGTGGGGAACTGAAATGAGAAAGTGGAGTCTGAACCAAATTCATACTCCAACTAGCTCAGCCTTGCTCTAGAGACTTCATGGTGGTTACTCTTTGAGCACTGGAAGCATTTTTGCACCTTCTGTCTTTTCAACAAGGTTTAGCCCACTCTGGTCCTCTTTGGAAGTGGGCACACAACAAATGCTTGGTGATTGCTGAAAAACCTAATAACACTCTTGGCCCAGGAAAGTTCGGTCCCTAATGAGGAAGACAGAGTTTACTGCTCAATTTTTTTTTTCTTTCTAATAACTGTGTAGCTGGTAAGAGAAAAAAGGGCAGGTAGATGCGTGGTAGGCATAACCTCCACCTCAGATGGCTGTGTTCTTTCCACCCATGGGCCCCACAGCCCAAGAGGGCACAGGAAGGGAGGCTGAGGACACTGGGAGGAAGGCCTGTTTAAGGCAGTCAGCCAGGGTGACGTGTGGGGGGCATTGCTCCCTTCAGTCATTGAGGCTGAGTCAACCCTGGACCTGTGGGTCAGGTCTGATCCTTGGTGAAGGGAGATGGAAAGATAAGGAGAAGGAGATGGAGATGGACGTAAGAGGAAGAGGAGGCTGGGAAGGTATCTGAGCATGGAAACTACCTGGCCATGGTGTAAGACAACACATGTAGAAGAGAGAACAGGCATAGAAATGTTTTGAACTCAGGTTGTAGTCTAACGTTAGGAATTACTGGATCTGCTACTTTCATGGGGGAGATGGAGAAACCGGAATGCAGAAGGGGGATGGAATTTCCCAAGGTTGTGTTTTGAGTGACACAGCCTGGCTGCAACCCAGCTTTGTCTGAAGCTAAACCCAATGCTTGTAGACATAGGGCTATGCTGCCTTCTCAGAATAATGATGGCATTTGTGAACCTCCCCGTGAGGACTCTACTGAAGATTTTACATAAATTATCTCCATAGGTTGTAGTCCTAACCTAACCCCATGAGGCAGGTGTTATTCCTATCCAACAGATGAGGAAACTGAGACTCAAAGAGTTCAGGTCATTTGCCAAGGTCATATAGCTAAGATATATGAGGCAGAACTGGCATTCTACCCTCAGTCTATTTGATACTAGGGTCTTATTCTTAACCACTAAGCTACACGGCCTCTTTGGAAGTGGAAGGAACAAAGGCTGAGGAACAAGGGAATCGAAGTTTTCCAAGCTCCTGAGACAAGCCTTGTACTCATTCTACCCACACAAGAGCCCCGAGGGGGAACTTTTCATCCTCCCATCCCTCCAATGAGGAAGTAGTGGCTCAAGAGGATGAATGACTTGCCCAGTAATCTTCTCTGCCAGGACATACAGCAGGAGCTGGGTCCAGTTTGCCCAAAGCCACTGGGCCTTCCACTGCCTCCCCCTTTTCTGAGAAGGCTTCCAGCACTGGGCCACCCCAGCACATGCCCAACTAGCCCACTATTCAGACTGCTGCAGGTCAAGGGTTTGCAGAGTGTAGAATTTGCAAAAGTGAAGATACTGAGGCTTGCTAGAACCAGGATTCTGAGACGGGAGTTGCAAACTATGGCCCACGGACCAGATGTAGCCCAAAGCCTGTTTTTTGCATGACCCATTAGCTAAGAATAATTTGATACTCCTTTAAATGGTTGAAAATTTTCAAAAGAAGAGTAGTATCTTGTGCCATGTGAAAATTATATGAAATTCAAATGTCAGTGTTTATAGTAAAGTTTGATTGGAAGACAGCCATACCTTTGTTTGCAAATTGTCTATAGATGCCTTCATGTTAAAATAGCCGAGTTAAGGAGTTGTAACAAAGACCATATGGCAAAGCTGAAAATATTTACTATCTAGCCCTTTACAGAAAAGGTTTGCTGAACCCTGCTCTAAGAAATCAGGGTGGAGCCAATAGAAATTGGGCTACTTAAACTAGAAGGGCTTTCTTCAATTTCAGCCATTCTCCTCTGCATTGAGGTGTGGTTAAGGTCACACGGATTTTCCATTCATTCACTTGCTCACTCAGTCAACCATTTATGCTTCTATGCATATGCTGAGCTAACACTTCCAGAGCCCTGCCAGGCACTGTGCCAGGTGTGGGGATACTGAGTCTGGTGGGCAGGCACACATTACTTGAGAAAGTGCCGGCAAGTGTCATAGGTCCAGGGACAAGGTTCTGCTTAGGATTGAGTTGGGCTAAAGACGGAGAAGGAACTTGAACTCAGGCCAGGGCAGATGCAGCCAAATAAGGGAGTTTATCTGCAAGCCTGTGTTATGCAAGGTGGAGACAGACTGAACTACCCGCTGCCACCCATCAGGGAGAGGCATGCCCCAGCCACACAATCACTCAAACGTGGAAGCATATGTCAAGTCCATGTTTTCTGCCTCTTCCTTTCCCTAATTCCCGGCCCATACTCCTATATCACACCCTCACAGAGCCTTCCCAAGCAGCCCCTGGACATTAAATTAGCTGGACAAATGTTCACCCAAGTGAGACAAATCCAAAATTGCTTTAGAATGCCGTTCTTACAGACCACTGACTTCAAAACGGCCATCGGGAGAAAATGACCTGACCCACTGTCACCACATAGGGAATCACTGTAACTAAATCAAAAGCCACAAGTGTGACCTATGTCTGCGCACACAGGTATGTACATGGGCATTCTTGTTTCTGAGTGCAAGTGTATGTCTGCCTCTGTGACTATATGCACACATGAACACATGCAAAGACATGTCAATGTATGCATGTGCATGACTGTAGGTGCAAGTGTGTGCACATATGTATGTGCATTCACATGTGTAGGGGTCTTTGCATTTATGTGTACATCTATGTCTATGTATCTATATGTTTTTTTGTGATCTGACTTGGGGACAGCAATATGGGTACCATCATGCCAACTGCAGGACTGACCTTTCTCATCCCTCAGAAAGCACTCTGGGTCTGCATTTTCCCTGGACTTTGAAATGCTCCAACAAGAAAATCAATTCTTTGTCTAAAACTGGAACTTCAGGTTGCCTAGGGGTGGGGGAAGTTGGGAGGAGGGTAGTGGGGAATGACTGGTAATGGGTATCAAATCGATTCTGTTTTTTGAGGAGAGAAAATGTTCTAAAATTAGATTTTGGTGATAGTGGCACAATTTTGTTAACATACTAAAAACTGTGTGTACACTTTGAGTAAACTTCAGGGTATATACATTATATATCAATAAAGTTGTTTTAAAAAAGAAAAAAACAAATGGAAGTTTACAAAAATCCCAACTCACTTCTTCCTGTTGCTTTTGCTGAGGAGCCCTGAGCTGGGCAATGGGTAAAAATAAAACACTCTGATTTCACAGCTTTGTCAACCAGGGAAGGAATTTCCTCCAGTTTCAACAACCCATGCCTCCGCTGGCCTGACAGCAAAGAACATTTCTGTGCTTTGCCCTTGAAGCTTTGTAAATAGAACTTGAAGGACCTACGAGATTTGAGGAGGCCTCGGTGTGTGTGTGGGGGAGCGGTGGCAAGACACTGGGTTGGACATTGAGAGGAAAACAAACTACCATTTCACTATCGCAAGAGGAATGGAGAAAAATCGAAGCCAGGGTAGTGTGCTGGCAGGAATCATTTCTTTTAGAAGGAGGAACAGAAATGAGAGTGGAGAGGGGAGAGAACTTATTAGGGGAGATAGTAGCACCTAGAGGTTAGGAGCTTGGAATTTGAAGTCAGAGCCAGGTTTCAGACCCAGTCTTGATACTCTTTACCTATGAGCTTTTGGGAAAGTTGCTTAAAATCAATGCAGGTAGACAGACCAGAATCTATGTCATAGGTCTGGAAGGGTTAAATTAGAAGATCCATGTGGCAGAGACAACACCAGTGTTCATCAGATCTTGCTCCATGTTGCTCCTAGGCACTCGGGAGACTACGCTTTTCAATCTCTTTGCAGTTATATTGCATATGTGACTGACCCTGGCCAATGAAAAGTAGGATGTTTTTGTTGGCCTGGTTGGGGTATTTTAAAGTGCATTGCTCAATCCCCACTTTCTTTTCTTGTGCCACCCATGACCAAGGAGGCTCCAGGATGATGTGCAGACCCACTAGATCAGAACAGCCTGAATCCCTGAGTGACTGCATGGAAGAGAGCTGCCCTGGAGGATTGCCCAACCTACAGCCAACTTTACAGGAGTGAGAAATAAACATTCTGAGTATTGAGAAATAAATATTTACAGAGATTTTAGGGTTGTTTGTCACTGCAGTATAAGCCTCTCCCATCCTACCTAAAAGGACATGCAAAGAGGTTGGATCATTAAAAGCACTCAGTAAATATTGACAATTATGGCTGATTGGTGGGCCCCAAAATACAAAGTGAGTGAGGCCATGAGAAGAGAAGAGAGACAGGGACAATAGCAAAATCAACAAAAATAAGATACTGTAGCTAGGATCAAACTTCCACAATAAACATCACTATTTTGGGAAACCAAACTCTGGGATGGGAGTTGTATTTTCCTTTGTGTTGAAAAAACATAGTTCTTTTCCAAACACCCACAAACACTTACCTCTATTTGTACATAAATGGCCAGCACAATGATTTTAAAAACCAACAGGCAAATGGGAATCTGTGCTTGGTGAGATTCAATTTCATGTTTTTGTTAACAGCTTTCTCCTACTTCTCACAGAAAGCAAACCACTCTAGGGACGTGACCTCACCTCTCAATCATTTAAAAACAGAAAATAAATGTCCAGAGAGATTAAAAACATAGGTTCTGTGCCCCAAAACGTCATGTGACAATGTTGCATCTTCATGGGAAAGATGAAAACTCCATGTAATCCTATTACGATTATTTCCATTAGCCACCAAGCCTCACCTTGGTAATCTGTTTCAATTGAAAGTCCTGTCATTCCCCAAAACCCAATTTAGAAGGTGCAGGGACAAAATATAAGTTTGTGCCAATTTCTCAAAGATGGGCAAAAATCATCACTTGAGTTCATTTGGGATTCTTTTTTCCCTTAATCTCTTAACTCTAGGGCACTAAAAGAATTCTTTCCCAATGTTCACCTAGGTAATCTTGTCCTCTCAGGCCTCCTTAAATTCCATAGGAACTCTAGCTTCTATCTGTGAAGTTTTGAGGGTGAAGATATTGGGATCTTAATAAGCAAATGCTCAGCTACCTGGATATCCAAGGTTCCTGTGCTTTTGGATGCTCTGGGAAAGTTAGTAGGAGGGGGTGACTGGGACTGGTGCCACAGTGTATACAAAAAGAGTCAGGATCAGCCAGACTGTTCAAACAGCCCAGCACCAGAATCTTTTTAAAAAATCTTTGTTAAAATTTCAATAGCTTTTGAGGTACAAGTGGTTTTTGGTTACATGGATGTATTATACAGTGACAAATTCTGAGATTTTAGTGTACCTGTCATCTGAATAGTGTATGTTGTACCCAATATGTAGTTTTTTATCCCACACTCCCCCCTCCCATTTTCCCCCTTCTGAGTCTCCAAAGTCCATTATATCACTGTATGCCTTTGCATATTCATAGCTTAGCTCCCACTTATAAGTGAGAACATATGGTATTTGGTTTTCCATTCCTGAGTTACTTAATAATGGCCTCCAGCTTCATCCAAGTTGCTACAAAAGACATCATTTAGTTCATTTTTATGGATGAGTAGTATTCCATAGTGTATATATACTACATTTTCTTTATTCACTCATTGGTCAATGGACCAGAATCCTGACTTTGTGTCAGTCCTTATGCAGTCCTCTCACCAATGTGGAAGCTATCACATCATGTTGACCACACTGAAGGTGGGTGGGGAATAGCTGGTCCCATTGTCCCTCAAGGAAAAAGGTTTAACTCAAACCCAAGAGGCAGAACATGGTGGATGTTGCCCTCCCTCCAAGACCAAAACCCAAACGTTTTGCTTTCATGCCGTTGTATTTTTAACCAGATCACCCCAGCCTCTTGCTCAAACAGAATTGTGCTTCTGTTGCTTACGCCCATGGAACCCTGGGCAAATAATAACATTTCCTGGAGTCTGATCTGTAAAACAGTGACAATCATATTCTCACATTAGATGCAAGCATCTAATAGTGTAAAGTATGTATAATGTGCTCAGCACACTGCATAGCACCTGAAAAGGTTCAACTATCCACTCTTATTTTTAATATTACTCATCCAGGAGGGTCAAGATACATTAGGCTTTGGTGTCCCTCACTGCACATCCCCCAGTTGGCACCATTTGCTCCAACTCAACTGAGCTATTTGAAGTTTTCCAAATGTGACTTCTGTCACCTTCTTGGTCTGTGCTGTTCCATACACCAAAGAACACCCTTCCTTTAATCCCCATTTCTTCCAAAATGTCTTATTCTACAAGAAACAGCCCATTTCACCAGTCAGGCAGTCTCCTTCTCTGAGTTCTCTTCATGGCCTTTGCACACCTCTGTTTCAACACTTCCTTCCTTATATAATGATTCCTCAAATTTTGGACTATCTTCCCTGTGGCTGGGAGGCTACTGAGGGCAGGCATGTCTTATAAAGCACCGCAGCTCCAGTACCTACTACCTCCTGGCTATGCTGGATGAATGACTGGACAAGTGAACGAATGGATACACCAATTATTAACAAAGTCATTTCTGAACATTTTGATCAGGGACACAGATCTTGATCCTCTATGACTAAGAAAGAATCTTCAAAGTTGATACACATGTCACCAGTATTGGGCCCAACAAAACATCTTCTCTATCAAAATTAGGAGCTAAATGTCAAGGCTCTCAGATGCAATTTCATAAATTATTTCAACTAGGCAGCTTGGAAGAATTAGACTATGGATTTTATTGGTTCTCCATATTATATGTTAATACTCTTTTTTGGCAGCCTGAAAATGACATTTCTCTTTCCAGCCAATATCACCTCTTTCTCTACTTAGCAAACATTGATATATTTTTTTCCTGAGTTGTTAATTTCAGGTTGCAATTTCCATCCCTGTTTGGTGCATGCATGTGGCAGTCTGTTTGCTTCAGAGATTGAGAAATAAAATCCTCTGGGTGTCAGAAGAGTTTTGGGTCACCCATAAGTCTGTTTCCTCCCAGCATAGCTGCCAAGACCACACACCTTTTTAGAGAATAAATGTAGTAGCCAGGAAGTGACAGAGATGGGGCTGCACCAAAGTCTATAGGATTCCAGAGTGCTATGCAGTTCTGACTCTGAGATGGGAGGAAAGAGAAATTTGGTTTGGCATGGCTCTTTCTGGGAATAGTTCAGTGGTTCCCAGACCTGGTTCCATAATAGGATTGCCTGGAGGTAGGTAGGTAGGTAGGTAGGTAGGTAGATAGACAGATACATACATACATACATCATACATACATACATACATAATACATGATTATACATATACATATAATACATGATTTTATATATATACATATGTACACACATATATATATATATATATATATATAATCCACCCCAGATGGACTGATTCAGGATCTTTTGGGGTGGAGGGTGGAGCCCAGGCATCACTTAGACTTCAAGAGCTCCCAGGTAATTCTAATGTTCGGCCAAGGTTGCGAACCACTGGAAAAGCTGAAGACACTCATTTTGATTCAATAAAGGAAAAAAACTCTCATTTTCATTAAAATTCACCTGAAAAACTATTTGCCCCTCACATCCGCTTTGCATTTTTCTGTTTACAAAATACTTTCACCCACATGGTTTAATCTACTGCCTGAACTCTGTGGGATGGGCAGCAGCATGTCCGTTCTACACAGCAGGAAGCTGAGGATCACAGAACCCAAGTGATTTGCCCAAGGCCATTCAGCACCAGGATGGCAAACTAGGTCTTCTAACCTAAAATCCAAGAAGCCTTCCTGAAATGAAAGGACCAGAGATCTTTAAGTCACTTAAAGGAGGCCATGGCCATTCATCTCCCATAAAGGAATGAGTTTAAGGGTCCTGGTTTTGAGACTTGACCCCAAAGGACATTCATTCTTTCTAGGGTTGACCAAAGGCTTTTACTAGGCTACTGAAACAGCAACATAGAGCCAAATGTCAAATTCAGACTGGATGGGGCAGAAAGAGGCCAAGATGTACTCCTTAGAGACCATTCTGAGATAAAGTGAAGGCTTCTGGAGTTGCAAAGCAGGGGCCGTGAAGGCTGGATGGTGTCCTTCTGTCACCAGCAGCCCCATCTGCCTTCAGACAGTGAATGTGCTGAGGCTTTTATTCTGGTTGGTTTTCTTGAGTGGGTTAAACCCATCCCCCTGCGATCTTGTTTGAACTACTGATTTGCTTAGCAAACACTTTCTCTATAAATAATGAGTAAGTAAACTCCAGCCTGCTGCTGATTGCTGATAAATTATTATGAGTTGGGAGTTAATGGGGTATAAAGTAGGCAGTGAGTGGCCCCCACCCCCACTCCTATTGGAAATCAGGCTGAACTACCTCAGGGCCTGCTAAATTGGCACTTTCTCTCCCTGTCCCCATGGCCCAAGCCTATCCTTTGCCCCTCCATTTATATCACCTCCCAGACTGAGATAAAAAGCCACCCTCCCTTGTCATCTTCCCAGGGTCTTAGACCTCTACACTCATCAGCAGCCTTGAGTTCCACAAAAGTTAGATCCCAAGGGAAGGAAACCTGCAGGAAAAGACAATTCTGATTATTTTAGTCATGCTGCCCATATTTTCCTCTGAGGGGTAATCTGTTTTATGTTTATATCTGGGAATGTGATCCATAGATGTGCAGTTTGCTAAAATTCCCACCTACTGATGCTCCCCTAGACTTATTTGTTGTTGGCGCTAAACACATGATACCAGAATGATGCTGACCACAGCCTTTCCAAGCTACCGGCCATCATGCCTTGCCTCAAGGAGTTGGCTTTAATTGTGACACACTGCCTGCTTCCATCACATCCCAGAAGAAAAGCCCCACTCATGAACTTCTAGCACCTGGGATTGCATGTCAGAGAGTAAGATTTCGACAATTATTTGCTGAATAGCTAGGTGGCTAGAGTAATGATGGGTGAATGGATGGGTGCACGAATGGATAGGTAGGAGGGTTGGAGAGTGGGAAGATGAATGGATGGATGGATAGATGGATTGATTAATGGTGATTAGACAGATGGGTGGGTGGGTAGGTGGATAGCTGGATGTTAGATAGATGGAGGGGAGGGTAAGTGAATGGATGGGTGGATGGCTAGATTAATGATGAGTAGATGGATAGGTAGGAAGTGGATAGATGGACTGACAGGATGAATGGGTAAATGGATAGGTGGATGTTAAACAGATGGATAGATGAGAGGGTGGGTGCATGGGTGGATAAATGAGTGTATGGGCAGGTTAATGGTGGATAGGTGGATGGGTGGCTGGATAGATGGTTAGTGTTTAGGTAAACTGACAGGATGAATGGGTAGATGGATAGCTGGATGTTAAACAGATGGGTTGATGTGAAGGTGGGTAGATGGATAGATGGGTGGATGGATGTTGCATGAATGAATGGATGAGAAGGTGGGTGGGTGGGTGGATGGGATGGATGAGTGGATGGATGGCAGGTGGGTTTATATTGAATAGACAGATGGTTCAGAGGGTGACGGGATGGGCAGGGGGACAGGTAAGGGTCTGAGGGATATAAGATGGTTGAATTGATAAGAGGATGGATGGACGAGTGGTCATTCACTTCTGAGGGTTCAGCTTAATTCAAACAGGTCCAGACAAGGAGGTACATGGCCCAGCTAAAGATGAAGCAGATAATGTTATAATCATTTCACAAACAAGAAAACGGAGCTAGAAGGTTGAAAGGCTTATCTAGAGTCACATAGTGGTAGAACAAGAACCTGAACTCTTGGCTCCCTCCTCCTTCCATCCCCTTCCCTCTTTGTATTCAGTATCTGATGGAAGGCCCAACCCTCCAAATACCAGGCAAACAGCACCATGTTTTCACCTCCAATTCAGGAGCCAGGTGGTGAGATAAGGCCAGGGATAGGCCAGCACCAAGGCTGGAAAAGGGACAGAAAGAAAGAGAGCAGGGAGGTGGGAGAGCACACAAACACTGCAGAAGGAAGGGCTGCAAGGCCAGCTGAGCCTAGCAACTGCAGCTTATTGACAAGGTAGAATAATAATCCACTGAGCTTCAGTGCTGTGTCTCTAGCTATGAGAGCTGGTCAAAGGCAGCCCTTGTTGCTCAGAGAGAGATCAGACCCAGGGAACTGAGATGCTCTGACAGTCCTCAGTGGTCTACAAACACTTCCAAACAAGTCCACCGAGAATCCTTGATCTGTGCCTCCCAGTCCCGAAGGGCTGTGCTAATAACAGCCGTGGAGGGACTGGCCTCAGCTGGGGAAATGCTGAGGATGCTTGTGACCCCCTTCTTTGCCTTTGAAGATACCTGATCTGTTCCCTTCTCAAGGTTCCTCTCAGTCTTTTAAACACCTAGAAGAAACAATCTTCTTTTGAAGAGGACTCGAAGTCAAATCTTTTGATTTAAAGCAAGAGTGACTTCTCAGCTGTACACTTTCTACTGCCATCAAAGGGAGAAGATGCAAGAGGGCTGGGGAAAGGGACCTCTGCTTCTCATCACTCAGTCTCAGAGCAAAGACAGACACTTCCCTGGAGACCACTGAAGGACTTGAGTACCAAGAATGGGGGCACTGACTGTGGGTCCCCTCAGTTGCAGTTCCAACTTTAAATGTTGGTCACCTACACCTGCCAACTCAAGAAGAAAGTTCTCTTCAGCGATAAGGTGCTATGTATACTTGCTTTGACAACAGCAGGCCTGAGCCCAAATCTTAGCTCCATCATTACCAAAAGTATCAAGCCCACCTGATATATGGAAAAAATCAAAGTGCTTGGAACAGTTCTGGACACAAAGTCAGTGCTTCATAAACTATTACTATTACTACATGATTTAAAAGATTATTCCACATTTCTGTAGCCTTGGTCACTTTATGAAGAATTTTCGGTTTTGCCTAACCACCTAGAGAAATGCACACTGTTATCTCTGTGTTATAAATGAGAACACTAAGGCTCAGAAAGGTGAAGTGGTTTTGCCCTAGGTCATACAGCCAGCAAATGACAAGGCTAGAACATTCATCCAGGACATCCAAGTCCATACCCAATATTCTTTCTACCGCAGCAAGGGACAGAGTGTTGTATTTACTTCACCTCCATTGAGTACCTGTGGTGTAGTGCTAGCAGTAACAGTATCTGCAACAGGCCGGGAGCAGTGGCTCATGCCTGTAATCCCAGCACTTTGGGAGGCCAAGGCGGACAGGTTGCTTTGGGTTCAGGTGTTTGAAAACAGCCTGGCCAACATGGAGAAACCCCATCTCTACTAAAAATACAAAAATTAGCCAGGCATGGTGGCACATGCCTGTGGTCCCAACTACTCGGGAGGCTGAGACTGGGGAATTGTTGGAACCCAGGAGGCGGAGGTTGCAGTGAACTGAGATCGCACCACTGCATTCCAGCCTAGGCAACAGACTGAGACCCCGTCAAAAAAAAAAAAATCTGCAACAACAGTAGCAGATGTCAACGCTAATCTAGCACTTGATGTGTGCCAGGCACCATTTTCAGAGTCTTATGTCTATTAATTCATTTAATCTTCACATTTGTCCCACCAGGTAGGGACTATTAGCCTATTACTACCTTCATTGAACAGATGCAGAAACTGAGGCTCAGACAGTCTAAGTGATTACCAAGACAAAAGAAAAACTTGTGTTAGCAAATCTGCATGAAAGTTCAATTACTCAAGACCCAAAATAACTAGCAAACCAAGCATTCCCCTATAGACTCTTTTGGTGACCACTTGGCTTCTGTTTCCTGATGATCCACAAGGTCAAGCACTGGCGGACACACAGGTGCTCAACTCTGATGTGGAAGAACATTTCTTTGCAGTTCGAAATTTCTGTAAGGCAGAAAATTCTTACAAACTTTACTTTATACCCAAGAGTAAGAGAAGTGGCCAGACTACGGCAGTGACCTATGAAATTCATCTTGGGAAGGCATGGAGAATAGCCAAAAAGAATAACCAAACAAAAATTTTATGCATTCTTTAAGATGACACAGTACAGCCTGGCAGGGTTAGGACTCAAGCTCTGAAATCAGAGGTCAAGGTTATGCCTTGGCTTAGCCTGACACCAGCTATATGTCTTTGGACAAGCCACCTTACCTCTCTAATCCCCAGCTTTCTCATCTGTAAAACAGGGATAACGATTTTAAAAAGCAGTATCTACAAAGTCCTTAGCACAGTACCTAGTGTGCACAATGAATCTGTTGCTCAATGAATCTGCTCCCTTTAATAAATATCCAAGTGCCATTTCACAAGGAAGCCCTCTTTCATATTAAAAATGATTCACCCAAGTGACCAACTTCCCTTCCTTATTTTTAAAGGACAGTGGTGGCAAACATCAGTGATTAGTTTGGAAAACAATACTGCTCAGTCCCCAGAGAGGACATGTCTCCTGGAAGTCAATGCATTTCCTGTCTCAGTGACCCCACACTGCCATTCTGGCGAATTTTAGCTCTTTCCTGCTGCGAACTGTTGCTGGGAAAGGATCTTCTAGTTCTGTCCTTGATCCTTCCAATGACTCTGATGACTGAAATAGTCCCACTAACCTGGTTCAGAGGGTGAAGAGTTTTACTCCCAACTGAACCCTAGCCCTACGCTGGAAATGTACACGGTATGCAATTACAGGTTGAATTGTCAAATTACAAGTTGAGCTGTCAGATGTCACTGGGCAGGTGGATAAAGGAAGTCTGCATGCATGGTAAAACCACAGCCTAACAAGATGTTAAGGCTGCAAGAATTCTGAGGGACACTTTTCTAGTTGCATCCCATTTGTCCTTGCAACACCAGCCTCTAAGCTGCTGACCACTCCCCTTGCTGGACACTGAGTGTCCCAAGCTTCCATGATAATACCCTCTCCTGGTTTTCCTCAATTCTCTGGTTCCTATCAGTCTTCCTTGCAGGAATGCTCTGTCCTCTTCTCTTCTCAGCTTCTTCTTTCCCCCCACCAAGCTTCTAGTTCTCAAAGTGGGGTCCCCAGACCTGCAGCACCCGTATCACCTGGGATGACTGTTAAACATTGTTAAAATGCACATTCCCAGGCCCCTCCCAGACCCACTGAATGAAAAACTCTGGGGGTAGGACCCAGTAATCTGTGTTTTCAAAAGCCCTCCATGAGCTTCTGATGCACGTTTCAGTGTGAAATCCATGTCTTCTAATACCTTCTAATACCCATGCTTTCTAATTCCACCCAGCATGGATGGCTCCCAGGCCAGTATCTCCAGTCTAGAACTCACCTCTGAACAGTGAGGTATCTAAATGTCTACCTAACATCACCTCTTAATAGACTTAGACTTGGAGGCACCTCACATTCAACATCCCCAACCAAAGTCTCTTGATTTTGCTCCCCGAGCCTAACTTCAGTAGCCTGGTTCCAACCTGCCATCATGTCCCACCTTTCCCTCTTCTATTTTTTTCCAGTGATACCAGAAGGCCAAACATTAACAGAACCTTGCTGCCCATAGGCAGAAGGGATTTCTGGGCACTGGACATCTAGACAACACAAAAAAGGAAACACTAAATACAGTTTCTCGTGGAGGAAAACCTCTCCTAGGATTTCCGTAGTTCACTGCCCACCCGCCCCCAAAAAAAAAAATCAGTGAGCACCTACTTTGTGCAGGTGCTGTGTTTGAGTCTGGGGATACTGAGTCATTCTGTCTCTCTGTCCTCCCTCCATCTCGTTTCCCTCTTCTGCCAAACAAATTCTCATTTCACAAAGATATATGCTCTCAATGCATATATTAATACATCTATTGATTTTCCTCTTGCCAGTCATTATCAAGATTTATTTAGCCTCACAGCTCCCCATTGATTGAGGAAAGCAGTATTCCCAGTGGTCAATCAATCCTGATATACTCCATGACAAAGAGTCAATATCTATTTATTATTTGATTTATGGACTTAATTATCTTAAACATGATCAGGCAGGGGACAAGGCCAAAGTTGAGCAGTGACCAAGCAACTGGAGCCAGGTTGGGAATACATCAAACCAAAGCCTGGGGCCCAGCAAGTTTCCGAACAGTGCAGACACACTGATTTTGCTCTGCCCACCCTCACCACCCCAGCATCTGCCGCTGAGGAAAGGGAGGGAAAGGAACAAGAGGCAGGGTTTCAATTTGTGCCTGCTGCCAACTTAACAAGTCACAGGCCAGGCAGGTTTGGTGGTTTGGACAATGAACCTGATTTGGAGGTAGGTCAGTTGTTGTCCTCCACAGGGAATGGGACCCAGCAGTGGGGAGTTCCTAAGGTGTCCGTGGGGCATAAGAAAGTGGGATGGACTCAGGCACAGCTAGGAAGGGAAAGCTAGGAAGGAAAAGGGAAAGAGGGTGGTTGGATACAAGCTTCCGTATGAATCAGACAGTCTCTTCCTAGCTTATGACCTTGGGCAAAATCGTAATTAAAAGCTGATTACCTGCAATCTGACCAACTGGCATGCATTACTGGTTTTTCTGTCTTTTGAATCCCTTTCATGATCCCTTGAAGTAGGTACCGTTCAATTCCCCATTTACAGACAAGGAAATGGATTGCATGGTACCTATTTCAGAGAGTGGTTAATTACAATGTTGTCTCCCGATGTAAAGCTGTCCCCATGCTCCCAAATCTTTGTTTAACCACTGCCTGCCGGCAGTACGGAGGAAACCGTCCCTTTGCTTTCTGGAACACATGTTAAGGGCCCGATGTTGCCCACACTTGCCTTCAAAACATGCAAATGCAGCTGGCTATTTTTAACATTGGTAAATAGTGAAAGCTGTTGAAAATGCCTTCGTTTCCAAAGGCCTGCCAACTCCCTGTTGCTTTCCCCTAAGGGAGGCATGCCAAAAATCTCTTAGAACCTAAGGCATTAAAGCCTGCATTTGTTCCTGCTAATATCTTATTAGGAGCAATACCACACCATTTTTTGGAGGAGGGGAATACATCAACAACCCTACTGCAAGCTCTCTTAAGGAGAGGGAATGCCCCAAAGTAGTCTTTATAAAATGCAAACCAGACTGTGTCCCTCCTCTAGTTTAACCCCTGGGTGGCTCCCCTGACTGCCTTTAGGAGAAAGGTTCAAGTTCCTTAGCCTGCCTTGAAAGGTCCTTTAAGATCTCTCTGGTTTCTTTCTTTCTTTCTCTCTCTCTCTCTCTCTGTTTTTTTGAGACAGGGTTTCACTCTGTTGCCCAAGCTGGAGTACAGTGGTATGATCATGGCTCTCTCACTGCAGCCTCAGCCTCCCGGGATCAAGCGACCCTTCTGTCTCAGCCTCCCAAGTAGCTGGGACTAGAGGAGCACACCATCACATCTGGCTAGTTTTTGTAATTTTTGTAGACATGGGGTGTCCCTATGTTGCCCAGGCTAGTCTTGAACTCCTGGGCTCAAGAGATCTTCCCACCTTGGCTTCCCAAAGTGCTGCAATTACAGGTGTGAGCCACTGCGCCTGGTCGGATCTCTCTAGTTTCATATTTCTTGCTACTCCACATATATATCCTCTACTCCAGCTCTTGCCCTTTCCCTGGCCTTATTACCTCCTACCTCTAAGCCTTTGCATATGCTGTCCCCTCCATTAGGAATGTCACTCCCTTCTTGTCCATCTGCCTAATTATTTGGTTGGATAAGGGCGGATTCCAGATCCCCATGTACCCCTGGGATCTTATTGCAGAGATCACAACACCATTGGAGAATCATCCAGTTAATTTCCTTGTCTGTGAGATCCATGAGGGGCAGACATCATGCCTTCCTCTCTCTATTCCCATCATCAGGCACGGCACCCTATACACAGTAAGTGAGTGGGGCAAATACTCCTTTATTGCATTGTTATAACTTACATCACATACTTGGAACCTGTTTTCTTTTCACCACTCTTACTTCTCCCACATCCTATAGTCATCCCTCCAATGTGTACTATATTTTCCTTAAGTCTACTCATTTCTCAGTGATTCTAAGTAAATAGCACCATTCATTGTCTGCTGCTACACTTGCCTAGAGGAGTAGACTGTGCTAATGCATGTGAATGTATTTTTGTAAACTTATTCATCCATTCAACAAGTATGTATGGAGGACCTAGTATTTTGGGGGCTGGGGATACAGAGGTGAGTCAAATAGCTGAGATCCTTACTTTCCTGGGGCTTATGTTCTAAGGTGGGCGAGGGGATGCAGGGGAAAAAGTAAGTGAGCAAACATAGAAGAGTAAAATAATTATTATCTTATGTTGAGAAGCACCTTGATGAGAATAAAATACAGGCCAGGCATGGTGGTTCATGCCTGTAATCCCAGCACTTTGCGAGGCTGAGGCGGGCAGATCACTTGAGGTCAGGAGTTCGAGACAAGGCTGGCCAACATGGTGAAACCCCCTCTCTACTAAAAACACAAAAATTAGTTGGGCGAGGTGGCACGTACCTGTAATCCCAGCTACTGGGGAGGCTGAGGCAAGAGAATTGCTTGAACCCAGGAGGCACAGGATGCAGTGAGCTGAGATTGTGCCACTGCACTCCAGCCTGGGTGGCAGACTGAGACTCTGTCTCAAAAATAAAATAAAACACAGCAATAAAATAAGAGGAGACAGAGATGGGGGAAGCTGCACAGTGGGAACAATTTTGGGTTGGCTTCCTGACTTCATGCTCCTCTGGTTGCCTCCACCATCCAGCCACTTCTTCTCGGTCCCCTTGCAGAATGTGCCATCTCAACTGGGCCACAATGCTGCAGGTATTCCGGGCTTCAGGTGCTCTGGGCTTCGTCCTCGGGCAACCCTCCTCTTTTCCCCAGATGACCTCAGCTTCAGCAGAAGTCCATGACTTCCATCATCACGTCTATGCAGATGACTCATACATGGTTATTTCTAGTCCCAACCTTTCGTCCAAGCTTGAGACCAGGATATCTAGCGCCCTACTCAAGATCTCCCTCTTGATGGCTCAAAGCTTAGAGGTTCAGTAACTTGGCCAGTGTGCAAGCCAGGAGCACAGCTGGGACACAGATCCAAGTAATCAAACTGCAGCCACTGACTCCTATCATTTGATATTATAATAAACACAAAACACTTGCTGTTTGTCGTGTCAAAGATGTTTTGGCACCTGAGAGAAAATACATGACTTGTACGATTTGCTGCTACCATTATTATTATTGTTGTTGTTATTATATCATTATTATTATAGCATCATTTTATAGGATGATATTATTATAGCATCGTTTTATAGGAGATAAAAGTTATTGAGCATTCCAGTCACAGGAGGCACTATGCTATAGTCTTTTCATATACATCTCTAATTCTTATCACCATCTTGCAAAAGAGATAAATGTTATCCCCATTCTACATGTGGAGAAACTAAGACAAGCAGGAGTGAAGAAATTTGCAATAGACCCAAATGCCAAAGGGGAGAGTGTTCCATACATATATTGTTTAGTGAATATAGCAAGTCATGAAACAGGGCTGCTGGTGTGAGTCTATTGCTCATGGTAGAAGAAGATCTATCCATAAAGATGAATGTGTGCCTCAGAGCTCCTGGCTGTTCATAAGCCCACTCTTTTCCTCCTGGGAATACAGTCAGCTATTTTCCAGCCTTCTTTGCAGTTATGTATAGCCAATGGACTCAGCACCAGCCAATGGCACATAAGTGAAGTGATATGTACCACTTGTACGAGGCTCACAGACCACCCCCCCCAAAGGATGTTCCATGCCCCTTCCTTTTTCCCCAGCTAGAGGCAGAGGACTGTACAGCTTAGAAGAAGGCAAATCCAAAAGATGGACAGGGTTTGGATCCCCCTATACATGGAGAAAAGCCACCTACCATCCAAAAACTTGCACCTTAGACTATTACATGAACAAGAAATAAACTTATATTGTGTTAAACCACTTCATGTTTTAAGGCTTATTTGTCACAGCAGCTACCATCACCCTGACCAATACAAAGTGTGAATTTACACACACTCTGGGACAAATGCCTGGATGGATATACACTAAGATGTTAATGTCATTCTCTCTGGCTGGAGGCAGTATGGGTGAATTTCATTTTCTTCTTTCTGCTGATCTGCATTTGCAATTGCAAACAAGTCATTCACTTGTGTAATAAGATACACAATTTTTAAAAGTGATGACAGATGTCACACGTGCTAATTCAGGATCTTTGAGATTCGAGGAAAGTGGTGGCCAGTGGTGAGGTCTTCAGCCATGCAGATCCTCTGCTGCTCACTGGCTGGATTACACAGGCGTATGCAATGTACATGAGATGATGCTGATAATAATAATGATAATGATGCTGCACATTTATAGCGCTTCCTTCACAAAAGTCCCAGGGTGCTTTACATTTCAGCACAATTAAAGGCAGCTACAGACAAAAAACCTTTTCAGCTGTGCTTTATAAAGGGAAAGCGATTCAGCTTTTTGAACATAAAAGGAAGCCGATTCCACTCGATGATGGGGACGGAATCTTCATGTGCTCAGGCCCCCCAACTCCTATATGTTATATTTAGGACAATCAAACTGGCCTGAAGGGAAACAAAAATCAGAAAGACCACAACTACAGGAGTTACAGAAAAAGCAAGTTGAAATCTCACCCAGGTATCGAGTTACCATCTTAACAGAAGGCAGGGTTCTCCATGTGTCTGTCTGTCAAATATAGCAGCTTAGTGCTATTATATGTGAAAGCATGGAAAACAGGAACTGATTTGGAGTTGGAAATAAGTAATCTAGTAAGTAGTTCCTGATATTTACTGGATTTAAAATGCTGTGCAAATGAGGCCCTAAGGGATTTCATTACTACCTTGTCCCTAGGAGATGGGTAAGTGCTGGATATTTCATGCATGCGGGCAACAGTTAACCCCACATAACTGAGAAGATACCTCTCAGACTCTGGGAACCCAGCAAGGGGATTGGTGACAAGCGCCAAATGAGAAAATTTTAAAATCATCCTGGGGGGCATGGGGAAATCCAGTTCTTCCTTCCTCTTTTTTCCAGGGGCACACAGTCTGAGCCCCTCAATTACGAGATGTTTAGGTAATGCCCCTAATACCTCGCCCCATCCTACCCCAGTCGCTGGGAAAGGATCCTGATGAAATTCACTGGTATCGTTCCTGAGATCCCCACACAGGTGGAAATGGCAAACTGACAGTCAGGATACCCCAGAGCCTTTTCTCTCAGCTTGTGCTCTTCGGTGCTGGGTTTCCTTGATGCCATCACTATTCTAACCTATATGCATTTTGACACATTGAACCAACCAGCTGAGTGCAAGAGGAGGTAGGATCTTGGCCATCAGGAAACCCCCAGAGTAGTGTGGGCAGCTTCCATTTAAAATCTTACACAGGCTTCCCATTGTCTTAGGATAAATGCTACATTCCTTTCTATGGCATTCAAAGCCTTGCAATTATCTGGCCTCTGCAGCCCCTTTCCATAGCTCCTCAAATGTACCAATCTTATGCCTACCCCAGGGCCTTTGCACCTGCAGTTCTTCCACCTGAACTGCTCTTTCTCTGCCTCTTCATCGTTAGATCCTAGCTCAAATGTCACTTCCCCTATGAAGCCGGCTCTGAGTCCCTCTTCAAAGTAGCCCTCCCATCACTCTGACCCATCGACCGCCCTGTCTATGGCCTTCGCAGCACTTATTACAGTGTTTTAATGATCTTATGTGTTTGTTTAACTTGTTATTGTCTGTCTCTTCTGGAATGCAAAGGCCACAGTACAAACTGTAGACACTGTGTTCTGAGTGTCTATCATGTGGTTTGGCACTGTGCCGGGGTCTGATGAGTGTCTGGGGAAGGCACGTTAGTGGAATGTGCTAGCACCGAAGCTAACAGATGGCTCTCAGGCCCCCGGAGGTACTGATACTGGGTCACGCTAGGCCCTCACCCATGGTGGACTCAGCTGCACACCTCTCAGTAGTGCCTGAGAGAAGAGGTTTCCAAGGTGTGCCCGAAGCTCTTGGCAGTCGTAAAGGCAGTTTGCTCCAGATGGGAAGAAGGACCCGCTTTCTTTAAAGCAGCAGGTCTCGCAATTGAGCATGAACCAGAATTCCATACAGGGCGTCTTAAAACCCAGCTTGCTGGACACACCCGCAGAGGTTCTGATTCAGCGGGGGAGGGTGGGAGAGAGAATTAGCATTTCTAACAAGTTCGCAGGTAAGGCTGGTTAGGGAACCACATGATAAGAAGCACAGATTTAAATAATTTTAGAGTTCAACAAAATTATTTGGGGAGTGGGGAAGGGGGTGAGGTGGGGGCTTCTGTGAGAGACTGTATGTTCTGTGAGTTCTGCAGAGCAGTTTTGTGACTTGCTAATATTTGTGGAATGAGTTTTACAGGGAAAGATAGAGTATGTGCATTTCTCTGAGGGGACGCGGGAAAGAGAACAGGAGAGAAAGAAGATAATTGGCGTGTAATTTAGGGTTTATATGGAAGAGGAGCGAGTGTGTGTGTGTGCACGTGTGTGTGTGTACATGTGTGTGTGCACGTGTGCTTGAGCATGGTTATGCTGGTGCCACAGGAATTTACAGGGTATTGGAGAAGCACATAAACACCAGAAAATCGAAGCTACAAAAATGAAACTCAGTTCTAGTAAGCCAGTGGTTCTTAAACTGTGGCGTGAACAAAATGCTCTGGTACTTACTAAAAAGGATAGAGGTCCAAGCTAATTGAAGTAGGATGGGGCCTCCGCCCTGAATTGTTACCAATTTCTCCAGGTGATTGTGATATGACCAAAAATGCAGAATCTCTGTGCCACAAAAGTGCTCGCAGATGAAGCCCATTCCCCTTGACCTAGCTAAGGCAGCCATTGGCAAAGAAGGAACCTACTACTAGACTAGTATTCAGATAGACATTTGCTTATTCCCAGTTCTGCCAGTTATTTGTTCCATGATTTGGGTAAGGGTTCCCCCTGCCTTTCTGACCTCAGTTTTCTCACCTGTAAAATAGGCACAAGGATAAACAGGAGAACCTCATCATGCCTGACCTGAAGAAAAGCACTTGCTGAAAGCTGCTGGAATCTGCGGCTTTTTTGGTTTATTTTTGAGGGCTCTGACTTGGTTCTACCCCACAACCAGGGAACTGATTTCAGCAAAAAGGCTCAGCTATGTCACCTAGCATGGCTTGGCTTCTGCTGGTTCAGAGCCTCACCCACTGTCAAAACGGCAACCCTAATATGGTGACCTTCATAACACAGAGTTTGCCAGTGCAGAGTCCCCTGCACTCTGGACAATGTCTTGGGGGCATTTTTGGTTGTCACACCTTGGGGCTTGGTGCTACTGGCATCTAGTGAGTAGAGGCCAGGGGTGCTACCAAACACCCTACAGTGCATGGGACAGCCCCCACCACAAAGGCTTTTCTCACCCCAAATATCAGCAGTGCTGAAGATGGCAGACTCTGCTCTGGGGCAGGGCCAGGCACCGTTACTGTATTAAAAGCTCCCCTTCCTCCACCAGGCTTGAGAACCCCTGCTCTCTCCAGTCGTGCTCCTGACAGCTTCTCTACCCTCACCTTCTCCCCTTTGCCCTCACCTGCCACCATCACAGTCTTTTTTCTGGAATCTGCAGTTTTACAACTTTCTTCTCCTATGACTCTGGTGCAGGAAGGTCCAGGTACACCATCTTTGAGATGCATTGTTCCAGACCTGTTCCCAGCTGCTTCTCAAACACAGCTCATTATCAGACAAGCAAAGAATACTGTCAGAGTTGGCAGGACACTGCAACAAACATCCGCTTCCACCTGCTCATTTTACAGAAGGAGAAACTGAGGCCTATGAAACTCTAGATAGCAAGGTAGAAGGGTGAGAGACACTTTCACTCAACTCTACTGGCTTTCAGATTTCACTTGGAGTTTTTCACATGAGTGATTGTGCAGACTGTCAATAGCTTTGCAATAATCCCATAATGACCCAATTGTGAAACAATTTAGCAATCCTGCTGCTAATAGCATTTGTGGCTACAGCAATTGGGTAACTAGTTGGTTATTACTCATTCCCCAAGAGCCACACATATTGCATTGCAAGGAAGCTAATCTTAGAAATACTTGTTAACTTCGATGATAATTACTAAGTAATTGGCTAGAATGTGCCATTGTGAATTGATCCAGAATATGCCAGGTAATTATCTGGTCTTATGTTCCCTGTAAAATAAATCTAGGGTCCAAAAATGTTTCCAGTTGGTTGGCTATCGTCCAGCCATCAACCTCTGCCAGCCAATCATGCGAATGCAAGTGATTAATCAAATTACTCAAATATTTGGTTTCAAACTGAACGTGCAGATAAGAAACCTGGAGAGCCAACAAGTGGACAGTGCTGAACAGAGAGAGGGATGCACAGAGGCCCTCCCGAAGATAAATATATAACAACACAATAATATGGAATCAATGCCACTTCTCTGGGGCTCATCTGGCATCCTCACACAAAATACCAAAACACTTCAGAGACCAATTACACGTCCCAAAGCTGCAGAGTCTTTATCGTGGTGCCAGGAAAAGGCTGGGCTATTTGTGAAATCTGTAGGCAGTTATGGCGCTTGGGGAGGGGGGCTCAGAATTTTGTACATAATAGAAGAGGGCCGCAAATGCAGCTGGCTTGCAGGATGAGCAACACATTTTCATAATGACCACTCGTTTTTCAAGGATGGCTGCTGAGTTTGTCTATTTCCAACTTGCTAGCCTTTGAGGAGGGGGTGAGGGAGCCATGGGGATTAGGCTCCATAGATAATGCTGAACCAGGAGGCAGGAGGGTGGTGAGGAGCTGACCAGAGAGAAAGACGGGATAAGAGTTTAAGATGGGAGCAATAGAGAGAAGGCCAGGGGTGGGGAAAAGATCACCCTTCAACCAGACTTGTGTGTCCCAAGTAATAGGCTATTGACTGCTGCTAAAAGATGAGGATATATACTGGGTAAGAAAGGGAAGGAAAGGGAGCTAAGGTCTCTCTGCAGTAGATTGCAAAAATAGCCACAGATTGTCCCCAACCTGCAGCCACATCCTTGCAGCGGGACATTGCAGATCTTCCCATTCAGAAGTAGAGGCTGTGTCTCCATACCTAGAATCTAGGGGAGAATAGGAGTTTCTTTGGCCAACAGATGTAGGTCTTGACCTCTCGCTGCACTTGGAAACCTGAGACCGCCATGAGAATGAGCCTGAGCTCGGCTGTTGGGGATATCCCCTGACAGTCTGCCAACCAGCAGACACACAAAGGAGGGCATCTAAGACTGACTATCCCCTTGTTGACCCAGAGCTGACCACAGCCAACTACAAGAGCCCAGCTATTCAGTCTGGCTAAGCCCAGAACTGTCCATAGGATACAGAGAAACCACCAAGTTGTGGTGTAGTTACTCAGCAAAAGCTTACACTCAAAACAGCTCAGCCCCTGAAGATTCCTGGGCTGATTTCTTCAGAGCCACTTCTCTGCCTTGTGCAGCATTGAGAACCACCATTTTTATCCTGATTTAAGGAGGCTTGGAGGCCCATCCCTAGATCCCCAATCTTTCACCAGCGCTTATCATTCAAAGCACGAGTCACTCCGGTCAACCCACCATCTGCATTATCTACGGATACAGAATATAATGCACCTTCTAACAATCACCAAGTTCTTATAAGTGGACTCAAGGAGGTTTTATCTCACAAGGGAGGAGATCAAAGACACACCAGCTCTTCTCTGAGCCCACAGCATCTGCTCTGCGCCTGCTAAGATGCAAGACTTGTGCATTTGGGGTCTCACTGCTTGAGTTGAGTAGAGGAAGGAGAGAGCTCCTAACGGGCCCTTGGCATCACAGATCATACTAAGAATGCCACTGCAGAGGCCAGTCCTAATGTTACAGGGGAGCCAGTGCCAGAGTTTGAAAACAAACCAAAGGATTGTTTCACAACTGTTTCATCAAAACCAAAGCTATTTTTCCCCCAGTGCCTTAAGCCTCTGGGAGAGGCCAGAGAGCAAATCTGAGAAAGTTCAAGAAACATTTTCACAATGTTAGTTCTCTATGAACTATCCCTTTTGTGTACCCAAAGACCACAGATCCTGGATATTCCAAACTACAATGGTAAAGACTGCAAATGTGCTCTGCAACTTTCACGAAAACCAGAATAATAGTTACCAGAATCTTGGCTCATGCTTGTCATCCCAGCACTTTGAGAGGCAAAGGCGGGCAAATCACCTGAGGTCAGGAGTTCAAGACCAGCCTGACCAACATGGCAAAACCCTGTCTCTACTAAAAATACTAAATTAGCCGGGCATGATGGTGCATGCCTGTAATCTCAGCTACTCAGGAGGCTGAAGCAGGAGAATCGCTTGAACACGGGAGGTGGAGGTTGCAGTGAGCCGAGATCGCGCCATTGCACTCCAGCCTGGGCAAGAAGAGTGAAACTCCATCTCAAAAAGAAAAAAATCTTAATCAGGGGTCTGCAGACTATGGCCCATGGGCCAAATACAGCCCACTCCCCGGGTTTGTAAATGAACTTTTATTGGAACACAGCTCTGCAATTTCATTTGCAGATTGTCTATAGCCGCTTTCAGACTACAGTGGCTGAGCAGAGTAGCTGCTACAGAAACTGTACAACCCACAAAGCTGAAAATATTTACTATTGGGCCCCTTACAGAAAAAGCTGGCTGACTCCTGATTTAGTCGAATATACTCATTTCACATATGGAGAAAGTGACTCTTTGAGAAGCTGTTACACAAATACTTGGAATACAGGGGGAGCAAGACCCGATGTTTCTGATTCTCCATTTAGTACTCTTTGGTTTTGCTAAAGAGTTTTAGCATTAAAAGTACTTTCTGGGTTTAGGCATGGTAGCTTACAGGCCTGTAATTCCGGCACTTGGGAGGCCAAGGCAGGAGGAGTGCTTGAGGCCAGAAGTTTGAGACCATCCTGGGCAACATAGCGAGACCTCATCTCTACCAAAAAAATAAAAAATGAGCCAGGTGTGATGGCACACACGTGTAGTGCCAGCTACTTGGGAGGCTGAAGCAAAAGGATCTCTGGAGTCCAGGAGTTCAAGGCTGCAGTGAGCTATGATCATACCACTGCATTTAAGCCTGGGCAACAGAGGGAGACCCTGTCTCTAAAAAAACAAATAAATAAATTAAGTATTTTCTGGAATCTTAAGTCTTAAACCATGTAAGTAAACTGTACATGGTAGAACTGGAGATGGTCTATTAACCAGAGCGGTCAAGTAAGCAGAAAACCATTTCTCAACCATGCCAGAAGCAGAGTTTGCCAATCCCTGGGTGGGAGCCCAGGTGGAACTGACCTGGTGATGATGGCCAGGTGAGGCGGGCTCATGCAGGCGCCCATGAAAAGCACCACGTTCTCGTGCCGCGTTTGCCTGTAGGCCATCACCTCCCGCTTGAAGGCCTTGAGCTGGTCCTCGTTGTCCCTCTCAATGTCAATCAGCCGGATGGCCACCTCGCCGTGCCAGCGGCCGTGGTACACTTGCCCAAAGCGACCCTTTCCAATGAGTTCACCGATCTCCAGCTGCTCAAAGGGGATGTCCCACTCCTGAAGGAAGATGCTGGTCTGGCTGGCCTTGCGTGGGAAGCTCCGGGCCGAGAGGAGGGACAGATTCATCTCCTCGAAGTCATCCTCTGACTCCTCGGCCTCATCGTGGACCTCTTCATTCTGTGGCCGGAGTGGGAGAGAGGTCAGAATTGGGTTTGCCACTGCCCCAGCCTCCCTCATGGTCCTGCTGGGTCCCGTGCGCATGCGTAGGTCTGGACACATCTCTACATGCATCTGGAGCTGGTGCAGACACACGTCCCTCTGTTTCCCCAGGTCTAGAATCTGGTCTAGAATCATACTACAGTGAAGGTGCTGAAAGGGAGATCATGATCATCCACCTCTGTTGTGCTAAATGGGGGGATACTGAGGCTCAGAGAGAAGTGTTATGGGGATCACCCATTCCAGTTTGCTGGAATCTTCCTGGTTTTAGCACCGAAAGTCCCATGTGTTGCCCTGGGAAGTGACTCACTCCAGGTCATGCAGCCAGGCAGAGGAGAGACTAAGATCCAGGTCTCTGGACTTGAATATCCGATGCCCTTCCTATTCTTCCATAGTCTTTTGGTTTGGCTGTTTATGTGCATGTGATAAAGTTGACAGGCTAGACAGGCTAAAACAACGGGTACACCATGCATCTGCAGGTAACACGTGACAACTGCCAACACAGAGTATCTTTTGCTTCCCCCAGGGAGTTTGGAATTGATGATTCAAAAATTGGGAGAGGTCAGAGCTACAAGCTAGATGTTTGGGGCTCCTACAGCAGCTGGGAAGGTAGGAGACATGAGAGTGAGGAGTTGACAGAATGGGCTTAACAATCAGACAAAGCGAGCTGAAATCTCACCTCTGTGTGACCTTGAGCCAGTTGCTTTACTTCCCTGAGGCTGCCTTTCCTCATTGTAAAGTGGGGGTAAGAAAATCTGCCCCAGGAGCAGTGTGAGGTTTTAGATGAAGGCCTGTTAAGTTCTTAGTACAGAACTGACCACCTGTATTAAACACCCAGTGGGAGGCCCGAGAAAATGCAGATTCCTGGGCCCCACCCAGCACTATTGGATCAAAATATCAGCAGACCAGGACCGGGAATCTGCATTTTTACCATGCACACCCACATGACTCAGGCATACTTCGGCGTGACTACCACTAGAGTTAAATGCTCGAGGTGTAGGGACCTACCTTATCAGCATGATATCTAGGGGTGCTTTGGGGTGAACTGCCTCTTGGATTCTCCTGCAGCATTGTAGGAGCAGCAGGGGCCAGGGCCAGCAGGGATTCCCAGAGACCCTGGGACCTGATGAAATAGCCTGAGAAGGTAGCCTCTGGAGTGGGTACAGGTCTTCCTGACCCAGAATACCTGAGCAAGCTGCCCTCCTTGGCACACTCAGGAGAAACAATACAGGAGACATCAGTTTCTCCCAGGATCATATTTCAACAACCAAAACAGTCCCAGAAAAGAACACGATTTTCCTTGGAAGCCCTGACTCGATTCCTTTCAGTACAAGACACAGTGCAGTGGCAGAGCTGAGGGGCCAGGACTCCATGGTTTCCAGCCAGGGCATTTTATGTATTTCTGCAGCCGCTTAGGCAGGTGGGAAGAAGCCCCAGCGCATTCCCAACACTTCCAAGCCCGGCATCCCTGAGGCCCCCACCTCCTCCCACATATTCTTTTGAAGGCAGCAGGGCACATCCCCCTTGGTAGTCACCCGGCTGTGAGCTGATCTTTCAACTAAGAATGCAAATCTCTTGACAATTTCCGCACAACTGGCTTTTCCATGATGCATGCCATATAATGGCCCATTAGGCTCAGTGCTAGGAGGGGCCACCGCTTGCTAAATGTCCCAGAGTTAGAACATCCATCGGTCAGGGCCACCACAGCCCCAATCTGACCCCAAGCCCTCTGCGTCATCCAAAACGTCAGTCGGCTTTGCCAAGTTCTGGGCAGCCCCTGGAAAATGTCGCTACACTGCTCTCTGATTCTCACCTCCGACGTTGGCTCCACTTCAATTTGAAGTAATGGATTTCCTTCCAAGCTGTAAAGAAAGAAAAAGAAACGTGATCCCTAGGTGAAAAGGTAGGTCTGTATACTGAGTTTAGCTTTGTATGAAGAATCCCCAGATGGGAAGTCTTCACCACCAAGCCTTTATCTCACATTTCATTTCAACACGTGTGTCTGAAATAATCCATAACCTCGCCACACACACACACACACACACACACAAAAACACAGTGTGCCAGGACCTTGTTTTAAGTTGATTTTCTGGGCTGCTCAGGGCTCATTTTTATTTATTGCTTTGGTTTCAACTAATCTAGCAGCTTTCTTATAAACTGGCCTAAACGCCCTGGGTAGACAAGTCCTCAGAGCTCTATATGTTTGCCAGGAAAGAATTAATCAGATCTCCGAAGTTCACACAAATTTGGAATTTGTTGGAAGGATCTCAGTGTTCTTGTTTGTCTGTTCATTCATGCATTCATGCGACTATTGAATAGATGTGTGTGCCAGGAACAGTGTTAGGCCCTTGGAGGGATATAGAATTGAAACTGGCATGGCTTCTGACCTTAAGGAATATTGTGTTCCTACTGAAGGAACTAAAGCCAGTATGTAGATACTATGCAGAGAGGCTAAAAGTAACAAGGCCAAAAGTTAGGTATGAATTGGATAAATGGAGTGTGGTGGGAATTCCAAGACGAGAGAATTACTGGGTGTATTTGAAAGTTCCCAATGTTTGAGGTAGGCCTTGCCAATCACATGGAATGAGGATGTGTGGAATGAAAATAAAAAGACCATATTGAACTGGAAGACGTGTGTGTGTGTGTGTGTGTGTGTGTGTGTGAGTGATGCATTCACAAGCTCATGAGCTGCAGTTCTGTTCTTAGGAAGCAAACATTTTGGGTATAGATGCTGGCAGGGCGTCACAATGTGTTTGTGTGAGCACTGCATAGGTATTACGGGATGTGCTTTGTGCAGGGCTGTCTTGTGTGCATGTGAGTTGGGTGTACACACAGGATGTCGAGGCGGATGCTGTATGCTGATGCTATAATTGGGTGTGCATTAGAGGTGTGAGTGGACTGTCAAATGCATGTGACATTTAACATGTCATGGATGTTGGGCACAGTGTGCATTAGAGGTATGTTGTGGGGTTTAGACTTGAGGATGTGTACGTGTTTTTGAAGTGCAGCAGGGAGACAGAATGGGGCTGTTGAAGGCATGGAGGAGCTGAGACAGGTGAGAAAAAAGAGTCACAATGAATACCCCACCCCTCCTTTCCTATTTCCCCAGTGGATCCTCCCTTCCCCCTCCTCATCTGGGGAACCTCCCATACCCTGACCCTCAGATCGCAGGAAGTGGCTGGCTCCACAGAGTCAGTCCACTTGCTGGAGGGGGTCCTGGTGAGAGAGAGTCTGAAAGACCACAAGAACTAAAAGAAGGAGAAAGAAAGGTCAATCCCAAAGTGGCATTTGCCATGGTATTAACCAATTATTCATAGCACAGCCTGGGAAAGTGGAATGAACCTGCACGATGACAGCTGACATGCTGGGAACTTGATGCCCTGGGGGGAACTTGGCTGGGACAATGCAGCTGGAGTCCCTCCTCATGCCCCAAACCAAAACAGGCCACCCTCCTCTCTGCATCAAGGCGTGATTCCAGCAGCCAGGGCTATTCAATTATTTCCCTCTGCAAAGAGTTGCCATCACTCCACACACATTTAAGCAGATCACAAGCAGCTATTGACTGTTTTTCGCTGGTACTTCTGGACTGTCAGTTAATAACCTGGAGTTCATCTTGCACAAATTGTAGAATTGGTTTATGTGAAGCAGAGAAATGATCCGAAGCTAGATGTCAGCACCATATCCCCCGGCAAGTTGCTACTCCTTTGATTTCAGAGATGTACCATGTAAGTCTTTATAAAGTCCTTAAGACCAGTCAGAAAAGATGAAGCAGTTAGGGGACCCAGAAGAAAAACTAAGTAGGCAAAAGGTGAGTTGGGAAACTGATCAAATCCTAGCAAGCCCCAGGCTTCCATCACAACCAAAGAAGTTAAGGAGGTGACTTTGTGGTTATTACTTTTTTTTTCTTTAGACAGAGTCTCCCTCTGTTGCCCAGCTGGAGTGCAGTGGTACAATCCCACCTCACTGAACCTCCACCTCCTGGGTTCAAGCAATTCTCCTGCCTCAGTCTCCCGAGTAGCCGAGTAGCTGGGATTACAGTTGTGTGCCACCACTCCTGGCTAATGTTTGTATTTTTAGTAGAGATAGGGTTTCACCGGGTTGGCCAGGATGGTCTCCAACTCCTGACTTCAGGTGATCCTCCCACCTCGGCCTCCCAAAGTGCTGGGATTACAGGCGTGAGCCACTGCACCTGGCCAAGGTGACTTCACTTCTGCTGCACAAGCAATAAACCACCTGGAAAGAGGGTCTGTTTCCAAAGGATGCTATGCACAAAGATGTTCATTGCAGCATTATTTACAACAGTGAAATATGGGAAGCAATGTAAAATCTGGCAATAGGAAAATGGTTAAGAAAATTATTCTACATCATATGTCATTTTACAGCCATTAAAAACAATGTCGGACAGGTGTGGTGGCTCATGCCTATAATCCCAGCACTTTGGGAGGTTGAGGTGGAAGGATCGCTAGAACCTAGGAGTTTGAGACCCGCCTAGGCAACATGGCAAATCCCTGTCTCTACAAAAATAAAAAAAAAAAAATTTGTTGGATGTGGTGGCACACACCTGTAATCCCAGCTACTCAGGAGGCTGAGCTGGGAGGATCACTTGAGCCCAGAAGGCTGAGGCTGCAGTGAGCTGTGATCGTGCCACTGCATTGCAGCCCTGGGTGACAGAGTGAGACTCTGTCTCAAAAAATAAACAAACAAAAACCAAGAACCAACAATGTCTATGGAGAGGCTAAAATAATATTCATAAAATGTGACATTCAGCAAAAAGATAACAAAGCAGGATGGTAACTGCTTGCATATCTTGTGGGTCATAACTATGTAAAATATAAATGGAAAGAACACACATAGAAGTTCTAACAGTGGTGAGATCATGAGCGATTATTTTGCCTTTCCCTTTTTAATGAATAGTCCAAATTTTCCAAAATTAGCTTATATTAGTTTTACAATAATATGAACCAGAGGTTAGCAAATTTCTTTCTGCAAAGGGTCATAGAGTAAATATTTTTGGCTTTGCAAGCCCTACAGTTTCTATTGCAACTACTTAACTCCGCTGTTACACTGAGAAAGCAAGCCTGCACAATACATTGTAAACAAACAGGCATGCTGTGTTCCAATAAAACTTTATATAAAAACAAGCAGGAGGTTGGATCTGTCCCATGGGCTATAGTTTGCTGATTCCTGGTATAAACCTAAATGAGACTTTCAAAAGTTATTCCATGTTCAGTGACATGGAATAATTGCCCTTTCATTAAGCCCTAACTATCGCCTGGGGAAAGTTGTCTTCCTAATCATAGGGGTGTTATAGGTCCTTAGGAAACGGTCCAGCCCCTGGAAAATGCATTTGACAGGCAGGGGCAGAGACACAAGGCATAGCTGCTCGTGAGGAACAGCACTGCCTCTCTCTGCCTGAGCTCTTACGTTCTTTCTTTGCCTAAGTTATTCCCTGTGTCTCTCTGTACCCCTTGTACATCTCCCTCTGCCCCCAACTCCATCAGTTCCAGGAAGAGGAGGAAAGAAGATAGGGAACCGGAGTGGATTGTAGGGCCAGGGCTGGGAATCTCGGAGAAGGGGGAAGATGTCTCTGTCCCACTTACATTGGATTCGAGGTCACCGGATGCAGGATGACCTGGGGCGCCCGGGTCGGCGTCTCCGGCACCGGCACCACATCTGAAAACCAGAGATGGGACATTCAGAAAACAAATGTGAAGTCCACAACCCTCACAAAGGCCTGATTCCTGGGTGACATGGTAGCTAATTTTTCACCAGATCTTGGATCTCTTCCCTTGGCCAATCTCCTTTCTCCTTTCCTGGACCACCTGGACTCTACCTGCTCAGCTGGACCAGGGTTCTGGATGACATCCTCCACAAAATTCCTCATTGTTGAGTAGGGGGCTGCCAGAACCCTCAAGCATCCAGCCTAAAGCATTGACTGATCATCTCTGAATCTTCCTTTCTCCTGGGTTCCCTCTGGTATGATAAGGCCCCTTGGTTTCACATCTTCTCAGTACCCAGCTCAGGACCCTATGACCATCTCTTCCCTGCCACATGGCTCTAGACCCCTCCTCACCCTTGCCCATTGTTCCACGGCACTCCACCCTCTCAGGCCTTTCCATGGCGCCTTGGGACCTCCTTGGGTCCCACTGTGCCCTTAGGACTTCCCACTCTTTCTTTTCCACTCCCATGTTCAGCCATTATCCTGGAGTGTGATGGTTCCACTACCACCCTCTTTGATCTTAGGCACCCCCACAACATCTGCCTCCATTCATCCCAGCAACTCCTGCAACGCAGCAGGGCTTGTTCAGAAGGGGCTGCTTCCAGCCCACATGAAACTCACCTGGGAAGATGAACTGCTGCTTGTATTTGTAGTAGTGGGATGCTTGCAAAAGAAAGAAAACATCAGAGTGAGTGTCCCCAAGGAGATGTCCCTTCACGGACCAAACTGAGCTCTTATGGCCACCACATGGTCATTCTCTGCCCACCTTCAAGAGTTTTCACACTTCTGCAGACAAAGGACTGCAAACATGTGTAAAGAAACCAGAACTCTAAACATCCATGCCAACCCTCCCATCTGATATCTCACACTCCCTAAAATCAGACTGCTCCAACTCAAACAGACATTCTGACTACAATACCATTTTTGTGAAATGCATAATTACACACACACACACAGAAGAAGCCTACAAAGCCATAATCCAAAATATTAATTTTTCCCCCTTTTGGCAGAATGATTACAGTGGCTTAAAAAATCCTTTATGCTTTTTCTGTACTTTCCTAATTTTCTGCAATGAGCATCGTACCAGTTTTCTCTTTTTTTGTGGATGTAACAAATTACTACACACTTAGTAAAACAACACAAATGTATCCTCCTACAGTTCCGGAGGACAAAAGTCTGAAATAAGTCTTACAGGGCTGAAGTCAAGCTTAGTTCCTTCTGAGGGCTCCAGGAAAATCGATTCCTTGTCTTTTCCAGTTGTTTGAGGCTGCCTGCATTTGTTGGCTCACGGCTCCATCACTCCAACCTCTGCTTCTGTTGTGCCATCTCCTTCTTCTGCCTTTGACCTTCTTGCTTCCCTCTGATAAGGACCTTTGTGATTATATTTAAGGACTTCCCAGATAAGCTAAGATAATCGTCTCATCTCAAGATCCATAACTTAATTACATCTGCAAAGTTCCTACTGTCCTTTAAAGCAGCATCTTCCCAGATTCTGAGATCAAGACATGGATATCTTTTGGGAATTATTCTACCTACCACAAGTATGCATTAACTTCTGTATTTAGGAAAAAGTTACATAAAATAAATTTTCTGGACTTCACTGCTGGTTCCCTGACAATTCCTTTTACTTCTAATCTACTCGCCAGAGGCCAGGAGTCTTGGACACTTAAAGGTTTCTAACATGCTAATACTCCATTGGGGAACAGTGCCTGGAATAGGGGGTCAAGGGGTGTTGGGGGCAGGGGACACAGAGCTTTGTGTCCTCAAGTAAATGAAGAGGGCAGGGATATAGTCAGATGAGTCTGTATTGGTGAATCCACTTCCAGAAACAATGCGATGACATTCAGGGACAAGCCACCACTGGAATTGTTTAATCAAATATTAGCACAGTAGCTCAGAGCCTGGAGTCTAGAAGCTGATCCTGAATGGTCAAATATTTGCTCTGCCTTTGGCTATTTGTAGAGACTCCAAGTCTCACTGCCCATATGTGTAAAATGAGGATAATAACAGTCCCTTCCTCAAAGGGCAAGGACCATCACTACAAGATAAAAGTGTATTCAAGGTGCCGAATTAGTATTAGCTTTGAGATAAATAAACACATTTCTAAGCTCTCTTAACTAATAGACAAGAATGATTTATAGCTAAGAGACAATCACATAGTTCCAAGTGCTAACTAAATGTTTTGCCTTGGGGAAGCAGACGGAACACTCTCCCTGAGGTTGAAATTTACTGATAGATTCCTTCAGGATAGGGAGTAAATCCTACTATCACAGGACCTCAAACTCCTAGTTCTGTGCCTTGCACCAGTCAGCATGCACCATACATTTGTTGAATTAATCAACTCTCTTTATCATAGATGAAACAGCAAAAACCTTGGGCTTAGTCCAATTCCAGATTGTATCAAATAGTTGGAGTCCAGATGGATGCATTTTTGATTCTGGAAAATGAGATGTCCAGGGCAAGAAGCAACTTATTCGAGGTCACAGAGCAAAGCTTTAAAAGAAAAGCACCCTCCATGATTTCAGGGACCGTTTTACTGTTAGATAACATGAGTTTTTCATTGCATGCAACTATTTTATTAGTCAACAAGGGGCTAAAATTAAAACAGGAAAACTACCCGAGGCTCTTAAGAGGCTTGGCTGACCTTTTCCCTCCCCAGCTCTGACAGTGATGGGGGATTCAGTGTCTGTAGAAAACGTTCGCTGACAGCTATGTTCTTGTTGGGCAATGGAGAGCAGGAGCAGCTTCAGAGAGTCCGAGAAGGGACAGGTGTCAGGCAACGGGACACCAGCAAATGCCTCCACACCCGAAGCCAACGCCCTCCTTGACTCCTCCCCATGTGCCATGGAACAACTCGTTCCTGGTGACTGAAAGGGAAACACGTGGCCAGAAGAGGAGGAAAGACATTGTTGGGAGACCTGTTCTTCCTGCTGATGACAGACACCATCAAGAAGTGGCTCTAAAGAACAGCTGGTGACCTTGAGTGGGCTGCTCAGGGGAGCCCAGTGGCTCCTGGCTTTCTGGCATCCAAGATGACTCAGGACCTGGGAGGTTGCAGATGAAGTCAAAGAGACAAGCAGGCCACTTTGAAGGAGCCTCCCCTCCAGAGCCCCCATGCCTACCCTGAAGCCTCCCAAGACAGCAGCCAGAGTGGTCTTCTAGAAGGAAGGAAGAAAGGTCAAGTTGTTCTCTGCCTACACCTTTCAACTGCATCCCATGGAGTCTCACATAAAATCTAAAATACTGCTAGGCCCAGACCCCGCAGCCCTGAGTCTCTCTGGAGGCCACTTTCCCTTGTTTATGGCACTTGGGCCCCTTCTTGTGACTGGGCCTTTGCCTTACTTCCCCCGCCTGCAGGACTCAGCCATCCAGTGACCCTCCAACCTAAATCTGTTCTCTTGCATTTGCTCAAGGACTCTTGCAAACACTCGTGGCCATCACAGCCTTCATCACAATCTATAATCCTGTTTTCATGCATATGTTTATTTGGTTAACACCTTTCTTTCTCACTCAGCTATACTTTTCATGAGAACTGGAGCTGTTGTAGGCAGAACAATGCCTGCCCCTACCCCCACAGCATGTTCAGGTCCTACTCTCTGGAAATTGTGAATCCATTTCATTACATGGCACACGGGACTCTTTGGATGAGATTACTTAAGGATCTTGAGGTGGGGAGATTATCCTAGATCATTCGGGTGGGCTCGACGTCATCACAAGGGTCCTCAGAAGAGGGAGGCAGGGTCAGAGAAGGAGATGTGATCACAGAAGCAGAGGCCAGAATGAGGAGGGGCCACAAGCACAGTAATGTGGGCAGCCCCTAGATGCTGGGAAAAGGCAAGGAGACGGATTCTTCCTGAGACCTTCCAGAATAAACCAACCCTGTTGACATCTTGGTTTTTAACCCAGTGAAGCCCGTTTTGGACACCTGGCCTCTAGAACCATAAGATAATAAATCTGTGTGCTTTTAAGCCACTAAGTATGTGGTCATTTGTTACAGCAACAATAGGAAGTGAATACAGGGGCTACATATGGCTTGTTCACTGCTCCAAACCTAGTGCCTAGTACAGTAGCTGGTACAGAGTAGATGCTTCATAAATACTGTTAACAAAATGAATGGATGAACACAGTCTGAGGGTCAAGAAGAAAATTTGAAGAGAAAAAACTGCAGCCCTGGGCAGTGCATGAAATTCAGGTCATTCATTCATTCAACAAACACTTAATGAGTGCCTTCAGTCACAGGCAACGTGTCGGGCTTTGAGTGTGCAGTGGTGAATGAAGACACATTGCCTAGTCTCATGCAGCTGGCATTCTGATGGAGGAGACAGACACTTAACAAATGAGTACGTAAACCAGATCATGGCACAGAGTGATGAGCGTAAAAGAGAGGCTTGGGAGAGATTGATGGAAAGGGGAAGGGAGGAAACACTCCCACGAGTCCAAGTGGCCCAAGTGAGGTCTCAGAAATCCTGCAAACTCCACCAAAGGCAGATTCCACCTCCTTTCTTCTCCCTTTGAGCCATTAGAATTTGCCATTTCCTGGAGTTGGGGGTATGTGTGTCTGTGTGTGTGTGTTTCAAGATGGCTCTAGGTGGCTCCAAAGAAAAAAGGTATTTGAGCACTCCAGCCTCAGAAACCCGTAAGACAATCATTTCCAAAGCCTCTTCATCTATCTTGCCATAGTGGTCGCCACCACAGCTCTGAATTGTTAGCCCCATGTTACCGATGAGAAACAGACCTAAACAGAGGCAATGCCATGCTCAAAGCCACACAGCTAGGAAGGAGCAAAGCTGGGATCCAACCCCAGGTCTGTCTGTCCATGTAGCACTCTTGACATCACCTTATACTGGGCCATGTCCAACATGGTCCCAGGACTCAGGGAAAGGCGGTTAACAGGAGGTCCACGCAGCTGGCAGTGCACAGTAACAAATACCACCGAGGCTGCACACGCCACGCTTGGGTTCTAACAGCCTTTTCACCACATGTCCTGAGGTTAACAGATGAGTTAAATGGCTGGTCAACCCCCCACCCCCTTTTGGACAAGAATGTTCTAGATGAATCAGTGCTGGGGACATTGTTATGCCTAAGCTTTAGCTTAAATAGCCTTCAGAAAACTCAACATCTGGCAGGGACCCACTGGCTAAGTTCCATTTTTCATTAACAGAAGCTCCCAGTCAAGAGTGGGACAGCCAGCCAGATCTTTGTACAAACAGGACAGGTACTCATGACCCTGGGGCTGTTTTGCTAAAACTGCCTAAGACACAGGGTATGTCCAACTGTACTTCCAAAGGTTCTATTTTGTTTTCCATTTCAGCACTAAATTTTATTATTCGATTCTAAAATGGATGCACACTCATACACATCATAGAAGTAAGTGCATGAGATAAAGTCCCTCTCCTCAATGGCTGCCATGAAGTTCTTCCAGACTTTACTGTGCACATGTGAACACATATACGCACACTGGTACACAGACATACATGTATGTAAATATTTTACAATAAATAGAATATTATACTGATGACTTTGCAAATCACTTACTTTCTACTTGAGAAACATTACAGATATCTTTCCATGTCAGGAAATCTACATAGAGTACTACATTCCTTTGAAGGTTTGCAGAATATTTGGTTATATGGATATATGTGTGTATTCAACCATTCACTGCCCACTCTTGATGGGCATTTGGGTTAATTTCAGTTTTCACTGTTACAGTGAAGTCCTTACACACAGATCTCTGCACCCTAGTGCAAGTGTTTCTGTATATACATTCATAGAAGTGATATACTGGTCAAAGAAATGCACATTTAAAACTTTAACAGGGCTGGGCATGGTGGCTCACACCTGTAATCTCAGCACTTTGGGAGGCCAAGGCGGGTGGATCACCTGAGGTCAGGAGTTCGAGGCGAGCCTTACCAATATGGTGAAACCCCGCCTCTACTAAAAACACAAATATTAGCCAGGCGTGGTGGTGTGCACCTTTAGTTCCAGCTACTCAGGAGACTGAGACAGGAGAATTGCTCAAACCCGGGAGGTGGAGGTTGCAGTGAACCGAGATCGCACCACTGCACTCCAGCCTGGGTGACAGAGAGAGACTCCATCTCAAAACAACAACAACAAAACAAACTTTAACAGAAAATATCAAATTACCTTCCCCAAATGTTTACTTCAGTTCATACTCCTATGGCAAGATACATTGGGATTTCATCTTTTATTCTACAATTCTGTCTAGGCCCCCACATTAATTAACAGTGATAATGAGAAATGCAAATAAAGGTAGCCACTGTACTTTATTATTATCGTGTTTAACAATAATCCAAGGAGCCCAGATTTGTTGAGGTCTTCAATGAAACTGTCACTCTGCTAAGCTCTGTCCATGTATTATGACATTTCTTTCTAAAACAATTATCTAAGGTGGGTACTATTACAATCTCCATCTTACAGATGAGAACACTGAGGCCCAGAGAGGCGAGTTATTTGCCCAACATCACACAGACATGAAGTAGTAAAGCTGAGATTTGAACTTAAGTAGCTTGGCTGCAGAGCCCACACTCTAACTGCCATGCTGAAGTGCTTTTACCCAAAGGACCCCTTAGCTCAGCCCCCAAAGAGGGCCAGGACCTTGTCATGACCTGCCATGGAGTGGGGGGCGCGGGGAATGAGGTGGCATGCTAGAACAACACATTTTCAGGCACCCCTCCTTGAAGACTCTGGCTGAGGGAAGGAAGGAGCTAAGGGACACCCTGATTACTCCGGGTTAGGCAGGTCTCTCGTCTGGAGACGCCAGCAGATTCTTTAAGGGATGAGAAGAGTTGTGGTGCTTTTGTGCACAGTTCTCCCATAAAACGGGCCCTTCCCCTTCCCTTGGTCCATAAACAAGTGCCAAACAATTTGAGAGAAAATACTCCTGAAGTCAGTGTCTCCAGGGAGTGAAGTGGCTACAGGAAAGCATCAGGCCCACTTCCCCTAAGTGTGGGTGGTCATGGGAAGTCTAAGGGTCTTTTCTTTTCCCTTTCATCCCTTTCTGAAGAAGTAAAAATGAACAACCCTGGAGACGGCGGTGGGGGCCTTCTGTCTGTGGAAATGCCAGGCAATGAACCAGCGGCACTTACTAAGAGGATTCAGCTGGTGACTCACACGGCAGTCCCTGGTGGGTGCCAGGTGAGTGGCCCCCACACAAGGCGGATATGACGCTGTTAAATTCAGACTTGAACTTAACAAAAAACCCAAAGTTCCAAGAATTCAAAATATGTGCCATCTCTGTGGACGTAGCCCAAATGAAAACAGTGTGGGCAGGTGCTATGATTGGCTTGTCCTCAGATGGATGGCTGCATGCGGGTGCTGCCCAAGTGTGGGGCGGGGCCTCCATTTGCCTCCTGGCCATTCACTCATGCCTGGTTAAGCTTAGAGGTGTGAGCTGTGGCCAAGGACCTAGGATTTTTTTTCATAGTGTGAGGCTTGTTGACTCAGGAGGAAATCAGGGGCTAGACCAGAGTAACCAAGGGAACTTTCAGTGATGATGGAAATGCTCTATACCTGAGCCATTCAGTATGGCAGCCACCAGCCACATGTGGCTACTGAGCCCTTGCAATGTGGCTAGTATAACCAATAAGCTAATTTTTAAATTATATTTAATTCATTTAAACGTAAATAGCCACACACGGCTAGCGGATACCATATTGAACAACACAGATGTAGACTCTGGTTCCAACTGGCCATGCCAGTCCCACCAGCCTTCTTCTTGAGGCCAGCTGCAGTGCCACAAATACGACTGAGTTGGAAGCATTCTTAGGGCCCTAGCACAGGAACTGGGCTAGGCTGGACCCTGGAATAGATGGGGAGATTCTTAGGTCTGGTCTACCTGAAGGAAGAAAAATATCCCATTCTTAGGTCTAATGACAAAGAAGGTCAAGAAGCCACAGTGTCCCATGAGTGGCTTCTCCACTATCATCTCATAGCCCAGTGCATACTCCCTGGTCAACAGCCTAGGTGCCTTGTAATTCCTGAGCTAGAGGAACCTTCCAGATCATCTTGTCCAACTACATCTTTTCAGACGTGAGACACAGCAAGAATGTGATAGACCTGGATCTTGACTCCAGGAGACCAGACTGCTCATTGACAGCCCTGTCCTCACATCTGGGTTAAGACTCAGTATGCAGCCCTGCTCAGATGTGTGCCCCTAAGATCTCCAGCACAGGATCTAGCTGCCAATTTTAACCAATTTAGCTCATAAGATAACTGTCAGCTCCAGAGTCAATGGTTCCCTTCTGTGACTTAGACTTAGGTGAAGACCCTGGGTTGTAGCTTGCCAAAACACACAGTCTCTAAGAGTTCCTGCACCCCTTTGAGCCTCTGTTTCTTCATCTGTAAAAGGAGCTGATAATGCTTACCTGTGGCTGTTCCAAAGATTAAATAAGTGATATAGGGTAATTGCTTAGGATACAATAAGGGTCAGTCCTCATACTTCCTTACCCCTCTCTGGTCATCAATCCGTCACCTTCCAGCAGAGACTTGCTGTATCAGGACTGTGGCGTGAACCCACCCCCTCCCTAATCTCTGCCCCTCCAACGCTGCACACCCCATATCTCCCCAAGCATGGAGGTACCTGGCAGGTTGAAGTTCTTCTGCTGCCGTGTGCACTGCGGGGAAGGGTGTAGGGGAGAAGGCGGCGTGGCACTAGGAGGGAGAGGGGGTGCTGGCGAGGAGGGCGTGGAGGACGTCGTGGAGGAGGGGTTGCTGCTGGAGTCTGGCTGGTAAGGGACAGGGATGTGGTCCTGCAGAGAGAAAACAGGGTAGGAGTCAGGGACAGGCAGGGAAGCAGAGACACAGCAGAAAGAGTGGGCTGAGCAGGAGAGGCCCCCACCCCAGCCCCTGCACCAACTCTTGCCCTTTCCTCAGCCACCAGATCCTTCCAAAGTCCCTCCTGCTTCATCAGCCCTGCTGGGCTGCATCCAGCTGTGGAAGGAACAGCCTCTGCAGTCGAATTCCTGTCCACTGCTTGGACCCCAGAGTGAAAGGTGACCGTGTAATGAAAACGACACAGGTGACAGCCACTCACCCTGTGCCTCTTTGATTCTGATAAACCCCATGCAGAGGTGTCCAGAGTACCCCTCCCAAACCAACACCTCTCCTCCCAAGTGTTTATTAAAGAATCAACAGTCTGACAGCTCCAGAGAGAATGTGAGAGGGAGCCTTCAGCATCTTAGCTCGGGTCACAGCTGGAACCAGCACTGCCTCTCTTCATGCCAGACCAGCTCAAAAACAAGGAGAGAGAAAGAATCCACGTGTGCATTTTCGGAATGGCCTGCTGGGGTGGACTTAGGAGCACAGTAGTGGGTTGAACGGCGTCCCACAAAAGACGTCCACCCAGGACCTCTGAATCTGATCTTATTTAAACTAAGGGTCTTTGCAGACATAATTTAAGGTAAGGATCCCGAGATGAGATCATCCCGGATTCGGGTGAGTCCTAGATCCAATGACAAATATCCTAAATCCAATGACAAATGTCCGAATCATCCTGGATTCAGGTGAGTCCTAAATCCAATGAGACACATGGAGAGGGAAGTCACATGAAGATGGAGGGAGAGATTGGAGTGATGCAGACACAAGCCAAGGGTTGCTGGAGCCACCAGAGACTGGGAGAGAGGCATGGAACAGATTGTCCTTCAGAGCCTCCAGAAGGCAACCCTGCTGGCATCTTGACATTGAATTTCTGGCCTCTAGAACTGTGTGAGAATAAATTTCTGTTGTTTCAGCCACCCAGTTTATATTCTTTTGTTACAGCAGCACCAGAAAATTAGTATCAGCAGGATCTGGAGTCAGGAAAACCTGAACTCAAAGTCCACAGCCACCTCTTTTCTGTGCATCCTGGGCAAAATGCCTAATCTTTCCATTCCTCCGTTTTGTCCTCTGTAAAATGGGAATAATGATAACATCAAGTGCACAGGGCTGCATGAAGATTAAATGATGTGGAAGAATGGGAGGGAGGCAGGCAGGCAGGGAGGAACAGTAGCTGATATAGAGGCATGGGAGGGAGGGAGGCAGGCAGGGAGGAACGGTAGCTGTATGTATTTGCAGGCATGTTCTCCTGGAAAGTGATAGATTGCTGCTGCCTGAAGCTTGAAAAGCATTTCACCTCTTCGGGACTTTTTGCTTTCACCAGATGGCAAGAGATGAACAAAAGCAGCAAACCTCCACATGACATAAAAGGGATTCCTGCCTCTCAAAGCCAGCAGAGCTAAGTGTTCCCAGGGGAGCCTTCATCTGTTCACCCACAGGACCGTGGTCACTTGATCCCTCCATTACTCAGAGGTCCACTACTCATGTGGACCAGGTACCCAAAGATGCTTTAGTGTGGTCAACAGGTATGCTTATCTGCCAACTCCAAGAGTAGGTGTGGTGAACACCCAATAGCAAAGGAGGTCAAGGGCAGAAGGGGAAATGGACATTCTCTGTCTACTCAGGCTTACTGGGTGTCCAGCCAGGTTGCATATTTCACCCTCCCAAAGCGTACTCTACTGCCACTAGATCCACACTACTTCTGGGTCAGTGAGTCTCTCTTTATCCCATTTTTTTTGTTTGTTTGTTTTTTTTAGATGTGGTCTCATTCTGTGGCCTGGGCTGGAGGGTAATGGCATGATCACGGCTCACTGTAGCCTCAGCCTCCTGGGTTCAAGCGATCCTCTCATCTCAGCTTCCTGAGTAGCTGGGACCATAAACATGAACCACCACGCCCAGCTTTAAAACACTGTTTTTTTGTAGACACAGGGTCCCACTATGGTGCCTAGGCTGGTTTCAAACTCTTGGGCTCATGCGATCTGACCCTCCCACCTCGGCCTCCCAAAGTGCTGGGATTACAGGTGTGGGTCAATGCGCTCGAACTCCTTATCCTTAACATGGGCTAAGAACATCCACCTTGTAGGTCTGTTGTGAAGTTTAAACGAGTTATGTATGTACCTACCTCCTTTGTATTGAGTAGAGGTGCTTTATCATCAATAAATGGTAGCCATTATGTTAATGATAGTATGTTTCTATAATTAAACTTTTTATTTTGAGATCATTGTAGATTCACATGTAGTTGTAAGAAGAGAGAGATCTTATGTTTCCTTTGCTCAGTTTTCTCCACTGATAACATCTTATGAAACTATAGTACAATATCACAGCCCAGATACTGAACTGATACAGTCAAGATACAGAACAGATCCATCAAAACCAAGATCCCTCATGTTGCCCATTTATAGCCATACCCATTTCCTGCTCTCTCCTCACCATCCTCTCCCCATATTTAACCCCTGGCACCTCTAATCTATTCTCCACATCTGTCCAGTATAATAAACACTAGTTGTATGTGGGTTTTTTTTTTTTTTTTTTTTTTTTTTTTTGAGATAGAGTCTTGCTACATTACCCAGGCTGGTCTCAAACTCCCGGGCTCAAGCAATCCCACTGCCTCAACCTCAATCCCAAGTAGCTGGGATTAGAGTTGTACACCCTGGTGCCCAGCTCTATTCTCAGTTTCTATAATTTTATCACTTCACTGTTTTATAAATTGAATCATACAGTATGTAACCTTTTCAGACTGCATTTTTTCACTCAGAATAATTATAGATTCATCCAAGTTGTGTGTATTAATAGTTTCTTCCTTTCAATTGCTGAGTTTCTTCCTTTTGATTGCTGAGTAGTACTCTATGATATGGATATATCAGAGTTTGTGTAACCATTTACCCACTGAAGGACGTGTACGTTGTTTTCTATTTTTCACTATTGTGGATAAAACTGCTATAAACATTTCTTTACAGGATTTATGTGAACATATGTTTTTATTTCTCTGGAATAAATGCTCAGAAGTATAGTTTCTGGATAATATAGTAATAACATGTTTAGTTTTAAAAGGAAATGCAAAAACTGTTCTCTAGAGTGGCTGCACCATTTACACCAGCAATGTAGGAATGACTGATATTTCTCTGCATCTTAGCCACTGTTTGGTGTTATCACTATTTGTTATTTTAGCCTTTCTAATTGGAGTGTAGTGATACCTTATTGTGCTTTGATTTGCACTTCCTAATGGCTAATAATATTGAACTTCTTTTCATGTGCTTACTTGCCATCTGTATATCCACTTTGGTCTTGATGACTGTATCTATATAAGACGTCTTGAGATCAGGTAGACTGATTCCTCTCACTTCATTATTTTTCAAAAGAATAAAGCTATTGCAGATATTCTAGTTCCTTTGCCTTTTCACATAACTTTTAGAATAATCATGTCTTTACTCATAAAAAATAATCTTTCTCGGATCTTGATATAAATTGTGCTAAACCTATATATGAATTTTGAGGAGAACTGACTTCTTAACTATGTTGAATCTTCCAATCCATGAACATGGTATGGGTATCAGTTTCCTAGAGCTGTTGTAACAAAGTACTATAAACTGAGTGGGTTAAAACAACAGAAATTTATTCTCTCACAGTTTTGGAGGCCAAAAGTCCCAAGTCAAAGTATTGGCAAGGCCGTGTCTCAGGATCCCTCTGAGACTTTAGGTAGAATCCTTGTTTGCCTCTTCCTACCTTCTGGTGGTGGCCAGCAATCCTTGTCATTACTTGGATTGTGGCTGCATCACTCTAATCTCTGCCTTTGTTGTCACATGGTGCTCTCCCTGTGTGTCTCTGTTTCTCTTCTCCTCTTCTTATAAGGCCGAAAGTCATATTGGATTAAGGAACCATCCTTCCAGTACACCCTCATCTAAACTTGATTATATCTGCAAAGTTCCTATTTCCAAAGATCACATTCACAGGTCCTGGAGGTTACAACTTTAGCATATCCTTGTGGGGAATACAGTCAGACCCACAGTGGTATCTGTCTCCGTTTCTTTTGATCTGTGTTTCCTTTCACCAGCATTTTGTAGTTTTCAGTGTACAAGCCCTATACATGTTTTATCAGATATACACCAAAGGGTTTCCATTTTGTTCAGCAATTGTAGATGGCATGTTTCTAATTTAGTTTCCATATGTTAATTGCTAGTGTATAGTAAATATAACTGATTTGGGCTGGGCACGGTGGCTCACGCCTGTAATCCCAGCACTTTGGGAGGCTGAGATGGGCAGATCACAAGGTCAGGAGTTCAAGACCAGCCTGGCCAATATAGTCAAACCCCATCTCTATGAAAAATACAAAAATTAGCCAGGTGCGGTGGCACACACCTGTAGTCCCAGCTAGTTTGGAGGCTGAGACAGAAGAATCGCTTGAACCTGGGAGGCAGAGGTTGCAGTGAGCTGAGATCATACCACTGCACTCCAACCTGGGTGACAGAGCGAGACTCCATCTCAAAAAAAAAAAAAAAAAAGAAATATAACTAATTTGTATTGATCGTGTATTCTGTGACCTTGCTGAATTTACTAATTAGTTCTAAGAACTTTTTAAAAAATATATTCTTTGGGACTTTTGTATTTTCTTTGGGATTCTCTACATAGATGATGATGTCATTTGCAAATAAGGACATTTTTATTTCCCCCTTTCCTATCTACACGTCTTGTTTCCTTTTCTTGCCTTAATGCATTGGTTAGAACTTCTAGCACTGTGTTGAATAAGAATGGTGAGAGTGGATGTCCTAGCTTGTTCCCAGTTGTAGAGGAAAACATTCAGTTTTTCATCACTAAGTATGTTAGCTGTAGTATTATTTTAGGTGCTTTTATCAAGTTGAGGAATTTCCTCATTTTTACTTTTCTGGTTTCTTTTACCATGAATGGTTGTTGAATTTTGTCAAACAATTTTTTGTATCAATTGATATAACCATGTTATTTTTTATTCTTAGCTTGTTAATATGGCGAATTATGTTAATTGATTTTTCAGATACTGAACCAGTCTGTTATCCCTGGAATAAACTCCACTTGTATATATTGCTGACCTCTATTTTCTAAATATTTTGTTAAGAATTTTCACATCTATATTAATGAAGAATATTAGTCTGTAGTTTTCCTTTTCTGTACTTTGGCGTTCGAATCAGGGTAATATTGGCATATATCATGAATTGGAAAGTATACTCTTCTATTTTTTGGAAGAGATTGTGTACAGTTGGTGTTAATTCTTCTTTAGACATTTGGTAGTATTCTCCGGTGACACCATCTGGAGATTTCTTTTTTTGGAGTAAGATAGTTTTAAAATTACAAATTCAGTTTCCTTAATGTTTACAGGGCTATGCAAATTATACATTTCATATTGGGTGAGTTGTGGAAGTTTGTGATTTTCAAGAAATTGGCTTATTTCATTTAAGCTAAAAAATGTATATGTGTAGCATTGTTTGTATATTCTCTTTTTGTCCATTTGATGACTGCAGAGTCTGTAGAGATGTCCCCTCTCATTCCTGATAATTGTAATCAGAGTTTTCTCTTTGTTGGTCATGCTACAGGCTCATCAATTTCATTTTTAATTTGTTTTATTTTTCCTGCCTTCCTGTGAGTTAAACATTTTTTAGAATTTCATCTTGACATAGCTAGAGTATTTTTGAGTGTATCTCTTCCTATAGCTTTTTAAATGGCTGCTGTAGGTATTATATTATATACGCATAACTTATTGCAGTCTACTGGTGTTGACATTTTACTAGTTTGAGTGAAATGTTTCTTTATGTCCTTATCCTCCCCCTTTAATAATTGTCTTAAATATTTCCTGTACATATATATAGAACCACATCAGAAAGTGTTATAATTTTTGCTTCAACTCTCAAGCATAATTTAGAAAATTTAAGAAGAGAAGGTATATGTACTATCGTATCTACTAGTATTTGTACACTTTTTATTGTTTCCTGATTTTCCAAGGTTCTTTATTACTTCTTTTCTGTTTAGAAAATACTTTTCAGTTATTCTTTCAGGGTAGATATACTTATCACAAATAGTTTTCCTTCGTCTGACAATGTCTTGATTTCTCTTTCATTTTTGAAGAACATTTTCACTATGCATGGAATTCTGAATTGAAAACTTTTCTTTCAGCACGTGAAAAAATGCTGTGCCACTTTCTTCTGGCCTCCATGGGTTCTGATGAGAAATTTGTTGTCATTTGAATGGTTTCTCCCATAGGTAAAGTATTGTTCCTCTGTTGTTGCTTTCAAGATGCTTTTGTCTGTCTTCAGTTTTCAGAAGTTTGACATGACATATCTTAGCATGGATTTCTTTGAGTTGATCTTCTTTGGTGTTTTCTGAGATTCTTTAATCTGTAAGTTTATGTCTTTTGCCCAGTTTGGGAAGTTTTCAACCATCATGTCTTTAAGAACATTTTCAGCTCTGTCCTCTTTCTCCTCTTCTCTCTTTCCAGGACACCAATGACACCAATGTTAGATTTTTTATTATAATCCCCAGGGGTCCTTGCTACTCTGCTCAGGCCATTTTCTCTCTGTTATCCAGACTGTGTAATGTCTATCACTCTATCTTAAAGTTCACAAATTCTTTCCTCTGCCCCATCCATCTTGTTATTCAGTCCATCTACTGAATTTTTTATCTGGTTATTATATTTTCTAATTGTATGTTCTAAATTTTCTAAATGCTTCTTCTTTTTATCTTCCGATTCTTTGCTGACACTTTCTGTTTCTTTTCAGGGACTTCTTATGTTTTCATTAGTCTCAAGAATGTTCATAATTGCTTATTGAAGTATTTTTATAATGAATGCTTTAAAAGTGTCATCAGATAATTCTAAAATCCCAGTCATCTCAGCATTGGCTTCTATTGATTGTCTTTCTTTTTCTATTCAGCTTGAGATCTTTCTGCTTCTTGCTACGACAAGTAATTTTCAATTGAAGCGTGAACACGTGAGTATTATGTTGTGAGACTCTGAATCTTATTTAAACTTCTTGTTTTTGCTGGATTCCTGTGACATTGCTCTAGCAGAGAAAGGGGAGGTACTGCCTTGCTATTGCCAGGGATGGGTAGAAGTCTAAGTTCTCCATTCAGCTTCTGTTAGCCCCTGAAGAGGGGAGGAGTTTCTCATTATTGCTGGGCAGAGGTAGAAATCCAGCTCCCCCATAGACCTTCGCTGATACCACTCTTGCTGGGAGGGGTAAGAATGTTAAAAAGCAGGGAACAGACTTGTTAATGATGGTGGTGGCAAAAGCTCTGACTCTTCACTAGGTCTCCTCGAATCCTCCCTCAGCAGGTGTGGGAAGGAGTGCTGCATGATTGCTGGGTGAGGGGGGTGTTCACTCCCACCAGCAGGGATGACAGTCCCTATTCAGCCTTCTCTAACACCAGCCTGGCAGAAGGATTGGGATGCCAGGGTTCAGCTTGACAAGGATGGGAGTCTAGATTCCCTACTTGATCTTTGCTGTTATGGGTGGGTAGAGCAACAGATTTTTCTGTGGTGTTTGGCTGTGGCGTTTGGTTGGTTACTGGGTAAAAGTTTTCTTGCTAAGCTGTCCCTTTCCTGGGCCTTCGACTAGATCAGGCAGGCTTTTGTTGCGGCTTTTATTGTTTTTAACCCATTGACACATCCAGGGTGCCAGCTTCTTCAGTTCTAAGTCTGGGATACATGGAGCTAAAAGAAGTCTCAGACGGCCAGGCACGGTGGCTCATGCCTGTAATCCCAGCACTTTGGGAGGCCAAGGCAGGTGGATCACAAGGTCAGGAGTTCAAGACCAGCCTGGCCAACATAGTGAAACCCTGTCTCTACTAAAAAAACAAAAAAAGTTAGCCAGGTGTAGTGGCAGGTGCCTGTAGTCCCAGCTACTTGGGAGGCTGAGGCAGGACAATCGCTCGAACCTGGGAGGCAGAGGTTGCGGTACACCAAGATCGCGCCACTGCACTCCAGCCTAGGTGACAAAGTGAGACTACATCTTAAAAAAAAAAAAAAAAAAAAAAAGAGGTCTCAGGGAACTTGCCACTGTGTCATTGCTTGGGTCCCTAGCTGGTCTGCCTCCTTCTTGCCCTCTTTCAGAGTGGTCTTATGTTTATTTTATATACAATGTCCTTTGTTTATAGCTGTACAGTTGACCCTTGAACAACACAGGTTTGCATTGCACTGGTCCACTTATATGTGAATTTTCTTCCACCTCTGCCACCTCTGAGGCAGCAAGACCAACCCCTCCTCTTCCTCCTTTTCCTCAGCCTACTCAGCATGAAGACGACAAGGATGAAGACCTTTATGGTGATCTGTTTCCACTTAATGAATAGTAAACATATATTTTCTTCCTTATAATTTTCTTAGTAACATTTTCTTTTCTTTAGCTTACTTTATTGTAAGAATATAACATATAAGACATAGAACATACAAAATACATGTTAATAAACTCTGTGTTATTGGTAAGGCTTCTGATCAACAGTGGGCTATTAGTAGTTACGTTTTTGGGGCATCAACAGTTATATGTGGATTTTCAACTGTGGGGGTGGGGTTGGCATCCCTCACCCCCATATTGTTCAAGGGTCCACTGTACTTAGTGGGAGGAATACGGAAAAGTAAAATTACTCCATCTTCCTGGAAGCAGAGTAACTAATATTGTTAGTTCATTTAATCCTGGCAGCAAACCTGCAAGTTAGGTGTTATCTCTGGAGGGAGAAACTAGACTCACTCCAGAGAGTCTCCAAGAAAGGGAGACTCAACTGTGATTGTGTAGATAGAGAAATGAATATTGGTCCCATGGACAATTAACATTCCCAAGCTATAGAATTTTCCTTGGAATAACAGATCTCTCCAGTTTGATCTCTAATCCTGCGTGGGAGAAATAAATGTGAGTCCCAGCAGAAGGCAGGGAATATCTGACCACTTGGACATAGTCTTACTATTTTAGGCAAGACTGTGCTCTAGTTCATTCCAACCACCTGCCAGGCAAGACCACCTTGAAAGTAACTCTGATCCAACATTAGTAGAAAGGCATCAGGAAGCCTTCTCACTCTATCTTGTCTAACGGTAATTGCATTTCCATAACAATGGACATACTGGTGTAAGGAATAATATGTCAGTGACATGTGGAGCAAACATTTATCATTTATGACTATGATATAGAGAGAAGTTCCCACTCAGCCCAGGGGGCAGGTGAGGTTTCTCAAGAAAGTTGGGGGCCAATTATATTACACGAGGAAAAGAAAGGCATCTACCCACCCTCCCAAGCCTTGCTCTTTGAACTTGCTGGCAAATTTCAAGAAGTTTCCATAGATGCTCTGCAAAAAGATGGTCATTGTCTAACTTTAAAAAAAAAAAAAAAACATATAGGTTTGTGCTTCTGCATGGACATTTGTCAGCTTATCTGTCTCATCCTCTAGACTAGGCACCCCTTGAGAACAGGGAATATGTTATATGCATCAGCACTTAGCAGTGTGCCAGTCACACAGTCACATGGTAGCTACTACTCAATAAATGTATGCTGGATGAAGGAAAAAAGAAAGGGAGAAATGAAAAGAGGAAGGGTTGTATGGATGAAAAGGAGAGACGGATAGAGGAGGATCTATTTCCTCCCACTAGACTGTTACTTATTCATCTTGGAATCTGTAAAACTAAGCAAGAAACAAAAACAGGAGGTAACTAATCAATGTTACATGAATGAATGAATGAATTAAGCAATTGAAAGGAAGAAAGGATAGAGGGAAAGAGGGAGAGAGGGAGAGAAAATTGTCTTTATGGTGGAAGGATGTATCTCTACCTCTTTGAGGACAGACTCATTAATACATATAGTACTTACTTCTCCTGGCAGAATTGTTACAACAGGAGGGAAAATATCTTCTGCAGGTCAAACTGAGATCTGTGTCCGAATAGGACCAGCAGCTGGCGGTTGTGTTCCATCAGAAGGAAACTTATTAAACTCTACCAGATCATGCAGGGAAAGGCTAATGGCATAATTCCTCTTTCTGAACACAGATGAGAGCTGGAAACATCCATCAGAGACCGTCCAGTCCAACCACTTCATTCTGTAGGAGGGGATGCTGAGACTCTAAGGTGGGAGGAATGGCCTCCTGGAGTCACACAGAGCATTAGTGGCCCAGGTCCCAAGTCCTGGCCCAGAAGCAGAAACACAAGGTTGTGCCAAGTAATAAGAAATTCACATCTGACTCTGGAACTCAAATAGAAGCACGTTCATCACCCAGGTTTCCACTTCACTCAGCTAAGCACTGATTTGGACATGGTGGTGATGGTCACTGTTCTCCCATGGAAACTTTCTAAGGAAACTGTCCTCACCCTCCAACCCAACAGCCTTTGTTCAATGGACTGTCCTAAACAGACACACCTGTCTTGTGACCTCCATAGCCCACTCCCAACACAGGACCATAGGCCAGAGCATAATGGCAGCTGACCAGTGACCTATAATATGGGATAGAATGATGAGATATGCCATTAGGAAGAAGAGCATTAGGAGCAAAGGCTGAGATAAGATGAGGTTCAAAGAGAACAGGGGAGCCACAACAGGCCAGAAAACAAAGAAGCCAAAGGTCATAAGGAGTAGGAACTATATGGAGGCAGAAGCAATGATAAAGGAAAGAAAGACAAAAGTAGAAGATGAAGAAACCAGCCAACAGTAACAACACATCAGAGGAGACCCACAAAGAGTAGCTGAGTCAGGGATACGATGGAAGACCAAAATAATGGCCCATGGGCTTGCTCTGGGTCCAAGGAGCTGGATTGAGCTCAAGACTGTCCTCCATGTCTAGTTTCATAAGGTCCAGATCCTAAATGAGGATTTCCCTTTCTCTGAATTGCCCCATGTCCACCCTTTACAAAAGACAACTCATTTTGCAGAGCCAGCCTAGGCAGGTCTCTGTACCTTGCAACCAACCAACAAAAGTAAGCCAGCATGCAGGCACTTCAAACAGCTTGAATACAGCAGGCAGAGATTCAGCCTCTGCCACTACTGCAGATGGTAGTTTTGATGCCTTGATGTGGAAGTACAAGGGTTGTAGACTGGTCCCATAAGGAATTGGCAGATGCTACTGCTGCTGCTTCTCCTCCTTCCCCCTTTCTCCATTCTCCTCATCCACCCCACTCTGTCTTCCTCTTCTTCCTCCTTCTTTCTCCTTCTCTTCCTCTTCCTGCTTCCTTTCCTCCTCCTTCCTCCTTCCTGTTCCTCCTGCCTCTTCCTTCTCCTCTTTCGCTGTCTTCGTCATCATCAAGCTATTTCCATGCCCTGAGTACTCAGCATTGGACTAAAATCCTTTATACATATCATACATCGAATCCTGTCTGCAACCCCAATAATACCTCCTATTATGTCTATTTTACATAAAGGAAAACTAAGGCAGACAGATCTTGAGATAACTGGCCCACAATCACACAGCAAGTTAAAGAGCTGAGTTGCAAGCCCAGACTTCCTGACTCCAAAATCTATACTCTAACCACTGTGCTAGGTGAAAAAGCAGGGCCTTTGTGAACTGGATTGACTGAACTAGACAAGAGACAAGACAAAGAGCAGTGAAAAAAAATCTTCAGACCAAACTGGCTCAGAAACTTATTGCACTAACCACGTCATTGCCTGACAAGAAGAATCTGTGTGAAGCCAGCAAGAAGGGAAAGAGGGGAAAAAATAACCCAGCCCTATGATAGATCCTGTCCACCTTCATGTCAAAGCTGCTTTCTTAATACAGGTTAATTTATTTCCCTTATCAAATTCTCCTGCTGGCAGACAAGCAGAACAATGTCACAGTCACTGATCTATCTGACCTATGTTTCAGTCTCATCTGACACCAAGAGGCTCATGGTGCCTGTAAAGCCAGAGAGAAAGGTCTCAAGGTGGTTCTCAGCTCCTCACCCCTCAAAATGTCACAAAGAATGGGTTCTAAGGGATGCACAGTTACTATAGTTCCCAGAAGCCTCGCTATTTGAACTTACTCAGCCCTCCCAGCAGTGGGGATCCCCTCTCCTAAAGACCTGTATCTTTTGCGAATAACAAAGGAAAAGTGGACCCAGCCTGACGTTTTGATCAAAGGCCCCTAAATTTAAGCTGATAATAATAGCTAGAATATCGTGGATATTAACTGTGGACCGGTAAGTACACTGAGTGCATTTAAATGTTGATTATTGAATTCCATCCTCATAACAACTGTCTGAGGTTGGTGTTCTTATTGCCTGCCATGGGCAGTTTAAAATATGACTACAAATCTGTGGACTCTTCCCACTAAGAGTTGAGGTCTGTGTTTTTTCCCTTTGAATCTGAGCAGGCTTGTGACTGCTTCCATCAGTAAAGAGCAGCAGAAGTGACACTGTCAAAGTTCCACCTGTTTGCTAATTCATTTACTCTTTGAGCCATGAGCTGCCATGTAAGAAGCCCAACTACCCTGAGGCAGCCATATTGTGAGGACACCCAAGCATTACAGCAAGTCCATATACAGGTGCTCTAGTTGACAACTCTGCTGAACCCACGCTTCGACTCAACCCAGCCCAGGCACCAGACATGGAGTGAAAGAGCCTCTGAATCAGGGGTCAGAAAACCTTTTCTGTAAAGATTCTGACAGTAAATAATTTAGGCTTTGCAGGCCATGCAGTTTCTGTCATGACTACCCAACTCTGACATTATAGCACAAAAGCAGCCACAGAAATATGGGTATGACTGTGTTTCAATAAAATTTTATTTACGAAAGTAGGTGGTGGGCTGGATTTGGCCTGTGGGCCATAGTTTGTCAATCCCTGTTTTAGATGACTCCAGCCCTTATCTGTGTGAGTCTTCCCAGTTGATTCCCATCATGGAGCAGAGACAAACCACTCCCTCTGCTCTCTGTCCTAATTCCTGACCTACAGATTCTGTGAGTATAATAAAAGGATGATTGTCATATGCCACTAAGTTTGGGTGGTTTGTTGTGCTGCAGTAGATAACTGGAACACCCCCATTTTACATACAGGAAAACTGAGGCTCAGAGAGATTAAGTTACTTGTTCAGTCCCACAGCTAATAAGCAGAGGAAGCCCTGGCTGGCTGCCAGGTTTGCCTGATTCCAGAAGCCAGCTTCACTCAACTGCTGAAATGATGCCACAAGGAGCCAGATGGTAAACGGCTTCGAGATAAAAATGGCGGGGGAGATAGCTCAAGAGAAAGGGGACACATGAGCTTTGTGGGGAGACATGGAAGGAGAGGTCAGAGATAGAGGAGGGACCAAATGATGCATGGCCTTTCAGGCTGCAGTAGAGTCTGATTTGTTTTCTAGATGCAATCGAAAGCTATTGGATGGTTTTTAAGCAGGGCATGGCATCATTCAAATTGCATTCATTAAGTATCACTCTGGCTGATGTGTGGGAAATGGATTGGGAAGGGGGCAATCCTCTCTCTGTGCGTTGCCAATGAATAGTGATTCGGCTATCACGATGTTCCTCTAGGACCTGAACACAGGTCAGTGCCCTCCTGATCCTTGGGTTAATGCGCTTTTTCCACTGATATAGTTTGGATATGTGTCTCCTCCAAATCTCATGTTGAAATTTGAACCCAATGTTGGAGGTAGGGCCTAGTGGGAGGTGCTTGGGTCACAGGGGTGGATCCCTCATGAAGAGTTTGGTCTCTTTTTTATTTTTGCAGTAATGAGTGAGTTCTCACCCTATTAATTCCTACTAGAGCTGGCTGTTTAAAAGAGCCTGGCACCTCTCTCCCCTTGCCTTCCCTCCCCTCCCTCCCCTCTTCTCCTCTCACCTCCCCTCTTCTCTCACCCTCTCTCCCTCTCCCTCTCCCTCCTTCTCTCTCTCACACACGCGTTTCCTTCCTTCCTTTCGCCTTGTGATGCCCGCTCCCCTTCACTGTCCAACATGAATAGAAGCAGCCTGTGGCTTCCCCAGAAGCAGATGCTGGTGTCAGGCTTCTTGTACAGACTGCAGAACTGTGAGCCAAATAAACATTTTTCTTTATAAATTACCCAGCCTCAGATATTCCTTTATAGCAATGCAAATGGACTAAGACATCTACCTTCGACATAATGCATGAAAGCTTTGAGATGCGTGGGAAATCACCTGCTGGTGGGTGCAACCTTTGCTTCCTACTGTGAAGCTGGGCATACCCCTGGGATAGATTTGGTACAGTCCCATCAGCAGATCAAATAAAGGATATGGAAATCATGCCAGAAATTTCTGGGCCACAACTGAAAGAAAGATGCACAGAGGGGCCCAGTGCTGACCTCTGTCTGAGGGTAGAAGCCAACCAAATTGCCTGTTGCTCAGAGCTCAGGGCCCCAAAGAAACCCACCCATCCAGCCTCTACCAGAAGCTCAGAAATAGACCCCTATTCCTTGGAGGTCTGATCCGACAGATGTGTCAGAAAGCCCAGAACCATCTGCAAAGCTGGTCCTAGAAGATGGTGTTATAGTGTGGCAGGGTCGCCACCCAAATCTCATCTTGAATTGTAGCTCCCACAATTCCCACATGTCATGCGAGGGACCCAGTGGGAGGTAATTGAATCACGGGGACTGGTCTTTCCTGTGCAATTCTCATGATAGGGAATAAGCCTTACAAGATCTGATGGCTTTATAGAGGGGAGTTTCCCTGCATAAGCCGTCTCTTGTCTGCCATCATATAAGATGTGCCTTTCACCTTCCGCTATGATTGTGAAGCCTCCCTAGTCACACAGAACTGTGAGACCATTAAACCTCTTTTTCTTCATCAATTACCCAGTCTCAGGTATGTCTTTATCAGCAGCATGACACAGACTAATACAGATGGCAAAACCTGTCACAGAGCAAAGCAAGTGAGGTCTGGACCACTAACGAAACTCCTTTTAAGTCTCTCCTCCCATCCATTGTGCCTTCCTGGACACCCTCATCCATTCTCATTCCGACATGGCCTCTCTCTAAATTAGATTTCTGGCACACAAACCTCTCCACTGATTGCTGGATGTCCCTCAAGCTTTACTCAACACAAACATCACAGAATTAGGGAAGCTGAGATGGGTTGGGAGGGAGCGCCATACTTCCAGATCAACCCTTCATCCCTCCTACCCCTCACCCAGCAGTGCCAGCCCCACATGCCCAGACCCAGCAGAAGCCCAGCCTTACCTTGTTGATTTTGTTGGTTTTGGGGAGCGTCTGACTGATGTGCAGGTCTGAATACCGAGGTGGCTTCCGTAGAGGGTTGTTGATGTCACATGGAACGGACTCTGTCCGGACTAACCTTGCTGGATCCGTAGGGGTAAAAACATTGATTTGGGAATTTAAGTATCACTTTGTCTTTGGTTATGCCAGGAGAGCATACCTCAGATCCCACCTCTTAGGCCCAGCCTCTAGACTGGAGGACAATTCACTAAAAGTGATCATCGTTCTGTGGTGGGATCCGGGTATTCTCTGTGGTTTGCAACATATTTCTATTGTCCATATATGACTTTTGACAATTAAGATGATAATAATAAAACTAAAGCTATCAGGGTTTTAAAAATACCACAATTGTTTCATATTGGCAGACTCAAAATTCATTTTAAATACACGAGATTCCTGATTTCTCAGGGCCGGTGATGAGTGGAAAAGCTCATCACGGTGCCCTGCCCCTAACTTTCTAACCTCTGTGTTAGGATCATCTTTCATTACTTTTGGGATTTCTCAGGCCTAAGCAGCCTGCCACACATTGAAACACTTTGTCCTAAACAACCCTGGATCCCTGAAAGAAAGACAGCTGTTCCAGGAAGCTAGGCACATAGTAGATGCTAAAGAAATGCTTCCTGATTCAAATCACGTCGCCCAAGCCCCTCTCCCTTCTGTTATTTCTATTACTCACAGGAGAACACAGTAAGGGACAAAAATGAGAAGATCAAAATCAAATCTGATGCCTGGTATTGTTACTTGTTAGCTGTTTTTTGTTTTTTGTTTTTATTGCAGTGGTGAGGGGAGGGTGTTGGTTGAGAAGTTTAAGCTCCGGATTGACCCAGGGATTTCATTTCTCTTCTTAGCCTGAGCTGCCATCACCATGGAAACTGACTATATTTTCAACTTCCAACCAACAGAGAGAAAAAGCAAGAAGCTGGTGGATTTCTGCAAAGTTCAGTTTGCTCTGCATGTACAGACACCTGCCACCTTTGAACAAAAGGAGGCATGGCCTTGAGGGTGGGTGGGAGGGAGCCCTTCTTCAAATGTCAGCCTCTGAGAGCCATCACCTTCCAACAGGCTGGTTCTGTCCATATGGGAATCAGCTGCTAGCAGAACTTTTTACAGAGGAGAATTTGGTGGGAGGCAATTTTTCCAATGAGGCTGACCCAAGGCAGGGTCTCAAGAGAGGTGAGAATTCAAGCTTTAAAATAGCCTCATTGAGTGTATACAGTTATTCAAGGAACAGATGGCTCTCAATTAAGGATGTGGGGTGGGAAGGGTAAGAGAAGGGAGCTGAAGACTTTGCCTTCACTTGCAATTTTCTGTGTTTTTGGAGATAAACAATGCAAAGATCATTGAAAGTTGGCTTTGGGACACATCACAGTGCTTTCAGCAGCAATTTGCCTCCTTCTTTAAGTTTCCCTTGGGTTCATTCTGAATTAGGGCAGATTCCCAGGAATATGTACTGATCAAGGCCAGGGGACATGGGAGTGGGAAAGCGGGAGGACAGGGAAGGAGGACTCAGTGTCCGATTAGCAAGTTGCTGTACTCTAAAGTTGCTCCCTGGTGATTTGAAGGCTCTATCCATCCTATAGATGAGGGGTTTGCAGGGAGGTGACCAGCATGAGTTTAGAAGATTTTAATAAACTGCTTACATTTAAAAATAAGCATATGGGCCAGGCGCAGTGGCTCACACCTGTAATCCCAGCACTTTGGGAGGCCGAGGCGGGTGGATCACTGGAGCTCAGGAGACTGAGATCATTCTGGCCAACATGGTGAAACCCCGCCTCTACTAAAAATACAAAAATTAGCTGGGCGAGGTGGCGTGTGCCTGTAATCCCAGCTACTCAGGAGGCTGAGGCAGGAGAATCGCTTGA
>NW_012107585.1:2601217-2603137 GCF_000951045.1 Mandrillus leucophaeus
TCTCCCGACCTCATGATCCACCTGCCTCGGCCTCCCAAAGTGCTGGGATTACAGGTGTGAGCCACCGCGCCCAGCCTCATAAGTCATGCATTTCTAACAAGCTCCCAGGCGATCCTAATGCTGCTGGTCCATGGACAACGCTTTGAATAGCAAGGATCTGGCCTATGGTGTGCAGTAGAACTTTCTGCAATCAATAAAACGTTCTATATTTGTACCAATATAAGCCCTAGAAATGTGGCTGGTGTGACTGAGTAATTAAATTTGTGTTTTTATTTGATTTTAATTAATCTAAATTTAAATAGTCAAATGTAGCTAGTAGCTACTGTATTAGGCAGCACAGGTCCAGAAAGTCCCTCAGGGATAAATTTCAATATGGATAATGGAGTTTGGGGGTGATCATCCCATTGGGCAAGGATCAGGGGAACTATTTTGAAAGCTGGACTACAAGAGTTCCCAAGACAGTGTCCCTTATAAGTAAGTCCTTGGCAGTCAGGGAAAAGCCTTTCCTTTCAGCCAGATTTGTCTTGCTTTTGCAGTGGAATCCTGGTAGTGGCTCTCCCAGGGCTGCTACTTCCTTGCCTGGATAGGTTGGCTCGAACACTCCTAGGGCCCCAGGAGACAGGACACAGATGGCCTAATCCAACAGGCCCAAGATGTACCCCTCCTCATACCTACTTTTGCAAGGCCAATTGATTAAATCTAGCGAACACACAATGGAAAAACACCCAGCCAGTGCTCTTTTTGGTGGGAAGAAAAGCAATGGGATTGGTAAACAGAAGAGGCTAGAAGTTAGCATAGGAGGCAGGATGAGAGAGCAGGGGTTAAGTGGGGAGACAAAAGGGGCTAAAGTGTCTGAGGGACCAGTAGAGGGGCAAGAAATAGAGAGAAGAGGCATAAGGGAGGATAAAGGAGACAGATGTCAGGAAGAATGGTGTTAGAGAGGAAGAAACCATGTGGGGAACTATGTGGGGATCAGGAGGTATTCAGAACCAACCCGAGTGGGACAGCTATGTGCGGGACCTGCAGGAGCCCCACCTCACCCCTACCCCTAGGGCAGTAAGTGTTAAATACTTACCTCCTCGGTGGATGATCAGAAGATGACAGGGTGGGGCTTCTTTGGTGCATTTGTTGTGGCACTTTAACCTGAGAAAGATAAAGAGAGAGAAAGATGGATAGGTGAATGGCTGAGTGAGTGGACAGGTGGGTGGGTGGGTGGATGGATGGATGGATGGATGGATGGATGGACGGGTGGATGGGTGGATGAGTGAATGAATGGATGGGTAGATGGATGGGGGATAGATAGGTGAGTAGATGAATGGGTGAATGGATTCACGGATGGATGGATGGGTAGTTGGATGCATAAATTGGTAGATGGATGGATGCATGGCTGGATGGATGAATGGGTGGATAGATTGATAGGTGGCTGAACAGATGGATGGATGGTAGATGGATGAGTGGATGAATAGATGGATAAATGGGTACATGGATGGACGGGTGGTTGGATGAGTGGGTGGATAGATGGGTAGATAGATGAATAGATGAATGGATGGGAGATGAATGAACAGATAGATTGATGGCTGATGTGTGGATAGATGGATAGATGGGGAAGTGAAGAGATAAATAAATGGATAGATGGGTGGGTGAGTGGGTGGATGGATGGATGGATGGTGGATGGGTAGGTAGATGGATAGGTGGATAGATGGGATGCCCCCAGTGGTCTGGAAAGCTCTGGGTGCTGTGGATACTAAGATGTGAGATGAGATGGGGCAGCTACTGCAAAGGCATATCCTTAGCAAACCAGGAAATTAACTCTGGAGACAGGCTTCTAGTATCCTACTCTCTCAGGTCAGTCTTGGGTGGTCCAACAGTGGATGGCAGCGGTTTTATTAGCATTGCCCACATGGACTTCATGTTTTAAAA
>NW_012107585.1:2603547-2604302 GCF_000951045.1 Mandrillus leucophaeus
CCCAGCTACTCAGGAGGCTGAGGCAGGAGAATCGCTTGAACCCGGGAGGCGGAGGTTGCAGTGAGCCGAGATTGCACCACTGCACTCCAGCCTGGCTGACAGAGCGAGACTCCGTCTCAAAAAACACTGAGTAAATAAAAAATAAGCATTTGGCACACAAAATTCTCTATTTGGGCTTTTGTTGGAAATGTCAGAAATGCTGGCAATGTAGGTCCACATGGCTGGAGTGGCTGGCTACCCTCTCTAGATGGCACTTGGGTTTTCCAGTGTCCTACAGCCCCATCTGGCCAACTTCTCTCATTTAGGACATCTACTTGGCCCTCGTAGGCATCTCAGTTTATGCCTGACTCCTGCTCCAGAGAGTGCTTCTCCACTTTAAGGTGCATGGGAATTCCCTGCAATCCTGTTTAAAATGCAGATTCTCATTCAGTAGGTCTGGGGTGGAGCCATAAATCATGCATTTCTTTTCTTTTCTTTCTTTTTTTTTTTTTTTTGAGATGGAGTATCACTCTGTTGCCCACGCTGGAGTGCAGTGGCATGATCTCAGCTCACTGCAAGCTCCACCTCCCGGGTTCATGCCATTTTCCTGCCTCAGCCTCCCGAGTAGCTGGGATTACAGGTGCCCACCACCACGCCCAGCTAATTTTTGTATTTTTAGTAGAGATGGGGTTTTGCCATGTTGGCCAGGCTGGTCTCGAACTCTCCCGACCTCATGATCCACCTGCCTCGGCCTCCCAAAGTGCTGGGATTACAGG
>NW_012107585.1:2605827-2642507 GCF_000951045.1 Mandrillus leucophaeus
GGGTGGATGGGTGGATGAGTGAATGAATGGATGGGTAGATGGATGGGGGATAGATAGGTGAGTAGATGAATGGGTGAATGGATTCACGGATGGATGGATGGGTAGTTGGATGCATAAATTGGTAGATGGATGGATGCATGGCTGGATGGATGAATGGGTGGATAGATTGATAGGTGGCTGAACAGATGGATGGATGGTAGATGGATGAGTGGATGAATAGATGGATAAATGGGTACATGGATGGACGGGTGGTTGGATGAGTGGGTGGATAGATGGGTAGATAGATGAATAGATGAATGGATGGGAGATGAATGAACAGATAGATTGATGGCTGATGTGTGGATAGATGGATAGATGGGGAAGTGAAGAGATAAATAAATGGATAGATGGGTGGGTGAGTGGGTGGATGGATGGATGGATGGTGGATGGGTAGGTAGATGGATAGGTGGATAGATGGGATGCCCCCAGTGGTCTGGAAAGCTCTGGGTGCTGTGGATACTAAGATGTGAGATGAGATGGGGCAGCTACTGCAAAGGCATATCCTTAGCAAACCAGGAAATTAACTCTGGAGACAGGCTTCTAGTATCCTACTCTCTCAGGTCAGTCTTGGGTGGTCCAACAGTGGATGGCAGCGGTTTTATTAGCATTGCCCACATGGACTTCATGTTTTAAAAAAATATCAAATATCATGCTTTTCCCATTAGCCTGTATCCATGATCATCATCACAATTCTTCTCATCACCTTCCATTTACTTGAAGACTCATTTTATACTATGTCATTTAATCTTTATAACAATCTCACAAAATGGGCATTATTATCATTCCCATTTCACAGATGGAAAAACTGAGATTAACTGACTTGCCCTGACAGAAAACCTGGGTCAGTGGTCCCAAAGGTGGCCGCTCATTTTTCTTAAAGCCTCAAGCTGTAGGACACATTCAACCAGGGCTTCCAATTATAATGAAATCGGTGCCAGGTATTAAGTTTTAGAGGCATAAAGTTGAAGAGTTTAGAATGAAAATGTCTTCCTTTGAAAGGAGCCAAAGAGGACACCTTGTTCTTTCCCCTCGAGTTGCCTGACTTCACAAGGATAATAAAAATCACAAATTACTGCAGCCTGGCTTTGTCCTTTTCTTTTAGAGTTTTATGTCAATAGGATAGATACACCCTGCGGAAGATGCCATAAGTGCCCCATTCATATCCCCTTGAATTCTCTTACCCTTTTGCACATACCAGCCTAACTTCCAGCAGCCAACATCTTTGCCAGATGGTGGCCCTCAGGCTGCTTGGAGATTTAGTATGAAAATAGACACAAATACTAAACTCAGAAGTAGGAACTTTACAGTTGCCCCCTACTCTCTTCCTGATTTGACAGTTCTCTTTAAAATAATGGTTTGAATATGCAGGCACAGACTCAACATTGATTCCTCCAATTAGTCTAGTTCAGTGGTTCTGAAAGTAGCGTCCTCAGAACAGCAGCATAAGCACCACCTGGGAACTTTTCTGGGGCCCCACGGCAGACCTGCTGAACCAGCACTCGGAGGCTAGGCTGTAGCAGGCAGCACTCTGGGTCTGAACGAGCCCTCTAGGTGAATCGGGTGCATGCTCAGATGAGAACCACCAGCCTAGCTGATTGTTTTGGAATATTTGTGCACAATTCCCCAGGTTTTCTCTTGTTTGGTCTTTCATGGTCCTCATGGGGCTCTGAATTCCTCTCTGAAAAAGTTAGACCTGGGACCACCAAGAGTGCAGCAGGGGAGCAAAGAGGGACATGGGCAATATGAGACAATGCTGAATCACAGGGTGAGACATAAGCCCCTCTCCAATTCTCTTTCAATCTGATGGCACCAGAGAGGTGTCTCCAACACGTGTTATGTCCAGTCCCGGATTTTGACAGGTAGCAGTATCCACAGGGAGTTTTATCAATGGATTTTTCCATTTGAAAATTTATTTTTTCCAGGTTGCCTTATGAGATGGTTTGTATATTTGTCCCTTCCAAGTCTCATGTTGAAACATGACCTCCAAGTTGGAAGTGGACCTAGTGGAAGGTGTTCGGGTCATGAGGATGGATCCTTCACAAATGGCTTGGTGCCTTCCCTATGGTAATGAGTGAGTTCTCACTCTGTTAAAGACCCTGAGATCTGATTGTTTAAAGGAGCCTGGCACTTCCTTCTATCTCTCTTGCTACCTCTCTCGCCATGTGACACCCCTGCTCCCCCTTCTCCTTCTGCTACGAGACCTTACCAGAAGCCAAGAAGATGCCGGTGCCATATTTGTACAGCCTGCAGAACCATGAGCCAAATAAACTTTTCTTTATAAATTACCCAGCCTCAGGTATTCCTTTATAGCAATGCATAACAGACTAACACACCTTATATTAATGGCAAGTGATGTTGATTTTTCATTTATGATAATGAGATATATTCTCATCTTTCAATAAATTTAAGTTTAAAAAGGCCATAAATAGAAAATAAGTAAAAATAGTAGAGCGGATATGTAATTATGATAAAATCATGACAGAGTGTTAGACAAATGTCTGAGTTAGACTGGGAAAAGCTGACTTAGACATTTTGGAATCTACAAAAAGAGGACACAGCTCTTGGCACCAGAAAGTCTAAGATGGTTGAAAAACATTTGGAATTGCTGTTGGTCATGAAGGACGTAAAAATGGTAGGGCACTGAAAATAACAAGAACCAACATGTATGATGTGTCAGGTAATATCCTAAGTGCTTTACATCATTCATTTAATTCTCGTAACAGCCCTAAGAAGTAGCAATTATTGTTAGTCCCATTTTACAGAGTGAGAAACTCAGGCTCATCAAATTTGTATAACTTACCTAAGGTCAAATAGCCAGTAAGAGACAGAGGTCCCAAGCCCAACTTTTAACCACGATGCTAGATGCCTTCACAACTTGCACACTTTTTGCTTTATCATTTTGGGTGTAGGTGTGGGTAAAGCAGAAATTTCCCGGAGCTGTGACTACCTGAGTCAAAATGCCCTTCTCTGAGACAAGCCTAAGATAACACCTAATTCTTCCCAATACAGACGCTTGACTTGACAAGGATAATCAAAATCTCAAGTTACTGTGACCTGGCTTTCTTTGTCTTTTCCTTTTCTAAGATCCTCAGACTCTCAGACTTATGGGAAATATCCCAGCCCCCATGGGAAAGCTCATGATGTCTCAAAACCCTTATGCAGAGCTCTGCTAAACGTGAAACTGGCCTTTTATTCATTCAACATTGACTTGGCCTGGAGTGCCCCAGGTACTGGACATACACAATGAACAAGACTAACGCCGCCTCTCTGTTTATGGGGAAGGATGATAAATGTATAAGCAGATAAATCAAATAACTGCAGATGTCATAAGATCATGAAAAAATATTTCAGGGAAGTAGGATGGGGGGAATGATGGGGTATGAGGGGGGTCCTCGGGTAGGTGTCAAGGGTAGGTGAAACAGAGTTCCGGCACAAAGGTTTGGAGGGCAGGGCATGTGTGGTGAGTTCAAGGGTTAAAAGTTAAAGGTCGACGAGGCTTTTAAAGTGATGAGAACTTTTAAAGTGAAGAGAACAACATGAACTGTGGGGACATGAGGAAGGGGAAGTGGCGGAGACCCCGAAAGCTAAGACAAAGGGTCTGCATTTGAATCTGCAGGTGCTGTGAAGCCGCTGAAGGTTTCTGACGACCATGACACGGTCAGACAGATGTTTGGGAGGCCCTGAGCTTCGGGGAATCTGATGTCAAAGGGGAGTCAGACTAAGAAGTTTCTGCACTTGGAATAGCTGGACTCCACCCCAGAAATTTCAAGGAAGAATTATTTTCCTTTCCAACACCCCTACCTATGAGTCATCTCTAATAAACCCAGCTGGGAGAGTGCCTTGCAGATACAAAGAAGCCCTGTGGCTATCTCGTGGGCAGCACTTTGAATCAGGGGCATGCAATTTAATTTAACCTGTAGACCACTGCTAATCCAAGACAGGACAGGTGAGACTGCCCATGACCTTGGCCTGTTTCCTTCTCTCCTCCTTGGCATTTTTCCTCTCCAGAGTCCCTTGTTGCTTATCTCTGGCAGTAACGGGAAAGCCCTCCTTGACCTCTGTCCCAGGAGTGGGAGACCGAACACTCCTCCTTCCAGCCAGGGGCTTCAGAGGGCAGCATTGGCAGTGGAAACACAGCCTTGCTCATGCAGAAAACCCCAAGAGAAATATCTCCAATGCCCAGGCACTTAAACCTTGCATGGAGGTTCAGATGTCAAGAACGAGAGCCTGCACATCCAGGATCTGCTAATAGAGTCGGCAGGATTAGACAAGCCCTGAAATTACACAGACTCTGGAGAGCGAGGGAAGAGGGACCACAGCAAGACTTTGCAAGCACACTATGTCCCACTTAACAAAAACTGTTTTTCCAGCTGGAAGTGTGCAGTATTTTCCCAAAATATGACTTTTCCTTTTCCCTACCCGTGGAAGAAAGAGCTACTAGCATGTAATTTACCAGGAGACCACCTGTTTCAAAATTAGATTCCCAGGCCTCACTCTCCGAGGTCCTGATTGGGTAAGTGTCTGTTGGGAATGCAAATTTTAAGCAAGCACACGTGAAACTTGAGAACTACCATATGAGAGGAATACATTCTACTTCCCAGATGAGAGATGTATGGGAGCCTGAATCTTTCAGAATACAATGTTCTCCTCCGAAAGGAAAATAGGGGGAAAGTATATAGAACAAACCTAGGTTCAAATCCTGATACCACCACTCCCTGGCTGTGATAACTTGGGCAAGCTCCCGATACACTCAGAGCCTCAGTTTCCCCATCTGTAAAGTGGGGGCAATTGTAGCATCTTGCCTCTCTGGGTTGCAGTGAGGACTAATGATACAATGCAAGTAAGGTGCCCAGAACAAATACTTGGCACACAGTAGAATCTCAAGAAGTGGCAAGTACTATCTTTTTTATTATGGTAGCTACCATAATTATTCCTAGTTTGTGCAACAGCTTTCTACAGCAAGCCCCTAAGATCCTCTGCTGGAGGACTTTCTCTGGCTGGAAATATGGGCTGGCTAGAACACTTGGAGACCTCAACCAACTATAGGTGGGCATTGGTGCATGGATATTCCAGCCCCCTCTCTCATGGTTTGCATGACCCAGAGGCATGCTCATTTTAGGACTGCACCCCAATCCCTGCAAGCACCTGCTCTTTGATGCACCCATTACCAGCTGCCTTAACTCTCCGTCTCACTTCCCCACTCCTCTATTGATATGGCCTGGGATCATCTCTCAAATAAACCACTTGCCCTCACATCCTTGTCTCTGGGTTTGTGGAAACAGGGGAGCCCAGTTAAAATATCAGGATTATTAACAGAAATTCAGGGCATAAACGTGGCCTTCCACACGGCTCTCACACCAAAACCAAGCCTTCTGCCCCTTGACTCCTCATGCGTCTCTAGCTGCCAGTCCTTTATGAATTTGGTTCTCCAGGTGCTCCATTCCCCAAGGAGGAAGGGAAGAGGTGGGTGGACACAGTAGACTGCCTCCAACAACATGAAAGAAGGCAAACTTCCACACCAGACGTGGGCCAGGAGGAGCTCCATGTTTCAAGATGGTGAGTCTGAAGGATTCCCAGGCACCAGGGAAGGTCCTATATGGTTCCAGAAGTGGTCAAAAGTTTGCACTTTGGAATCAAGCTGACCTGAGCATAAATCACAGGTCTGCCCTTCCTAGCAGGGCAAGAGAGCATTTAATGAGAGAATGAGTAGTGCCACATAGGCACTAAATAGGTCAACGCTTTAGCAGGCAGGGATACGACCCACTCTGAACGCACGCAGGAAACGCCCTGCCACCCTCATAGAGCCTGCAAACTTGGAAAGGATTTATTTAAAACTTTCATTGCAAATAGTTAACTTTTTTCCCTTTTAAATTCCAAGGTTTAATAGGATAAACTTCAGTTATCGGGAAAAGTTGCTTACGAGGAACATCTCATTCCCTCAAGGGAGCTGCTGGCTAAATGAGACATCGTCTCTGTCTGAAAATTAAATATGTGAATTCATCTTGAGGGCAGAATCTAGGTCTCCCTCAGGTTCTACCTCCCTTTCCTTTCCTCCTTCATTGAAAGGTGCCTGGTGCTTATTATCTGGTGGGTAAGTATGAGAGAGAGAAAGAGGAGGAAAGAGAAAGAACGGGTGGAAGGGGAAATCTGTCAGGCACTGAGATTTAGAAACATTCTAATCCCTATCAAAACCGTTATTGAAAGGTCATTTCTATTTCTTATAAATCGTATCCCTCTTTGTTTGTGAAATGCAATGATGCCCCCTTCTTTCTTCCCTCCCTTCTTCCCAGTGTGGGGCGCGGGGGCAAGGATTTGACCAGAAGCAAACTGGATCTCCATGGGAACCGCGGGGGACACATGGTCTCTTTCACAAGCAGCTCTGCTGTTTTCTTGAAAGATTTGTCATGGCCCCCTGTGAAGCAGTCACAAGCCTAGAGCCTGGCGCGGAGCTGGGATTGGAATGCTGGCGTTCACAGGAGGGACAGGCAAGACGCCTCCTGGGGAAGACTGTCACGTCAATTTCTCACCATTCATTGGGCGATTCTAACCAATGGATGAAAATTTGCTCCAATCAGCTTCAACCTCTCATTTCTCCTACTTTTTCTTGTTCCACACCAGCTAACTTCACAATAATCTGTGTGAGTAGGGCCTGGGCTTTCCTTCCGGAGTGCAAATGGAACATTTTAAAAACCTGGCTCCTAAGATCCAGTTGAGGAAACATTCAGCAAGCACAAACTTTGAGCCAGGCGCTAAATTCCACAACCCACGTCCCCTGAACAGCAATCTCATAAGAGGTGGATATTGTTACACCCATGTAATATGTGAAAAGTCCTGAACACCTAGCTTTGTTGGCTTACTTTTGTTAATAAAATAGTGGATATCAATTTACGTATGGCTATGGAATCACAATATTGACCATGAGAATAGGAATAATAATGATTTCCCTCTACCACGTGAGATAAACTGTGTGAAATGTTTTACATATATTTTAACCCTTATTAGCTTCTGTTTGTCTGTTTGTTTACTCTCACTGCAGATCTAATACATTCATTTTGCTCACTCATTCTTCAGAAAACAAAGTGATAAATCCTCATAGATGTGCCCCCATTGTGTAATCATGTGATGTATAACTCTGTCTTCTACGTGCATGTTTTTAAAACCTCAATTTAAGTTTTAGACTGCAATCAAGTTGAAGACTTGAAGTCTAAGACTCTTTTTAACTGTTATCTTTTTCCCCCAGTATTTTCTTTTGCTTTTTAACTGTTTTTTGTTTTTTTTTTTTTTTTTTTTATTTTTTGGCTTCTAATGTAGCTTCCATCTCTATCAGATTTTTTTTTTTTTTTTTTTTTTTTTTTTTTTGAGATGGAGTCTTGCTCTGTTGCCCAGGCTGGAGTACAATGGCACAATCTTGACTAATTTTGGTATTTTTTGTAGAGACAGGGTTTCACCACGTTTGCCAGGCTGGTCTCAAACTGCTGACCTCACGTGATCTGCCTGCCTTGGCCTCCAAAAGTGCTGGGATTACAGGCATGAGCCACCGCGCCTGGCCTGTCCCCCTCTTTCTGTCCATGTGTTCTCATCATTTAGCTCCCACTTATAAGTGAGAACATGTGGTACTTTGTTTTCTGCTCCCGTGTTAGTTTGCTAAGGATGATGGCCTCCAGTTCCATCCATTTCCTGCAAAAGACATGATCTTGTTCTTTTTTATGACTGCATAGTATTCCATGTACATCCATTTTTAAGTCAAGAAGACTGGGGTCCAGTAACAAGCTCAGTCATACAGATAGTAATGGGCAGAATTGGGACAATTCACCCATGCATGACCACAAGAAAACACTGTGTTCCTCCTCTGTGCCAAGGGCTGTGCTCGGCACTGGGGTATAATAATTAAATAAGACAAGAATTCTTTCTTTAAAGATCTTACAGTCTAGCAAGAAATGTACTGTCCAAGAATATAAACCCGTCTCTTGTGGCTTCAAGCATGAACATCTTTCTACTCATCCTACTGCTCCCAAATTGCCTCTTAGAAATGAGCCCATCTGGATTTGAACCAGATTTTGGGGGCCTCATATTGGCAAGAACCACTTTCTCTCCAGAGGTCCCTACGGAGATCTACTCAAGCAACAAATATTTACCGAGCATTTACCATGTGCCAAGCACCGTGCTGGCCCTAGAGGTTTAAACAGTGAACAGTCCAGAAACGAGATGGCCCTGCCTTCAAAGAGTTTAAAGTCTGGTCAGGAAGACAGGCAGGTAAATAGACAAATACAACATAGTAGTATGTAATATGGTGTGACAGAAAAGGGCAGACAGTGGCACTTCAGATTTGAGGGGAGGAGTCAAGGAGGGCTTCCTGGAGGAAAGTGGTGACTGAGCTGAGCTTAAAAGATAAATGAGAGCCAGGAGAGGTGTGCAAGAAAGATGCAGGCAGTAGCAATGGGGTGCAAAGACATGTCAATGAGTGGGCACATGGCCTGCTGCAGGGATTGATGGCTCAGGGAAGCTGGAGCTCTGGGCACGAAGAGGGGAGAGATACGAGGCAATAGAGGAGGAAGCAAACATGGCGCAGGGTCTTATCATGCAGCTGGATTTCGCCGAGAGCCGGGGGAACTAATGAAGGATTTTAAACCGGGAGGGGAATGCCAGCTAAGCATTTTGAAAAGACCTCCTCTGGCAGCAGAAACTTGCAATTAAAGGGCAGCAAAGCTCCCCTCTCATTATCTTCCCTACTCTCTGTACCTGCTTTCCTTTTCCAGGTCACCGCATTAAGTGTTCCTGAAGGCTTCGTGCAAAAAAATAAAAAAAAAAAAAAAAAAAAAAAAACAACGAAACCAAATCCTTGCCCCCTTTGCAGCCGGGCTTGGTTCACTGCGTACCCCAATTGAGCATTCTGGTCTCATGTGAGTTCCCCTGTGGTCTCCTGTTTGAACCAATGCTTCTAGAAATGCCTCTGTATGCTCCAAGTGCAGGATAGCAAAACACCCTTTCCCTCACTGCTAACAACTCGGTGGGGTCTAGCTCTTTAGCCTATAGCCAACCACAATATAAATGAGCAAAGGGCGGGTGGTAGGGAGTATTGACATATAAATCAGACCTCGGGCTCCAGGGACATCACGAAAAATCACCAGGAACCCCCCAGCACTTTTCTCTCCATAAGAGAACACTGCAAGGGAAGCTGTACATTTATTGCTTGCTGTACCCTCCCTCCTCTCCTCTCCCCCACCTTCCCTGAAAAAGGAGAAAGCGACTGGAGAGTCTTCTTGGCTCTCTGAACCCAGAGATGTTCATCAGAACACAAAGATCCATTTGTCGTCTTTCAATTTAACAAAGGATGAGGGGAGCGTGGGGCAGGCTGGGGGTCGAATGACGAAAAGCTTTGGTCCAGGCTGGGATTGAGACCAGATTCTTATACTCTGTTCTGCTTGTTTAGTTAAAGGGCAAGCAGAGTGACACGTAGCATTTATTGCCGGCCTTCTGTGTAGCCAGCCTATGTAAAGTGGTTAAAAGTCTGGGATCTTGAATCAGAGCGATCAGTGGGTTTGAGTAACAGATCCACTCACCATGACACTTAGAGCCAGCTGTTTACTTCTGAAGGCCTCTGTTTCCTTGTCTGTAAAATGGGGGTAATAACAGACCCTACCTACTTTCCATAGTTGTGGCAAGGATTAAATGAGATCATGCATGTAAAGTGTTTAGCAAAATGTCTGGCACCTGGGTGAGCCCCCAATACATGATAGCATCATTATAATTATCATCATCATTATCACATCTAATCCCACCTCAGCCCCCAGTAGAATTATAAGCATCCCTCAGATACAACTATAATTAGACCTAAATTTTTGCTTATCATAGGTAAAAACGCATATATGGGATGATTAACTCCCATTATAATTATTGCAAAAACTGAAGTGTTTCTATTAATAGAAAAGTAAGTTCAAGATTCAAGCTGGTGATCTCTGAAATACTTGCTCATAATTATATCCTGCCAATATCCTGCCTGTTGTACAAACTCCCGAAGCTTCCAGGAACTTCGCAGCAGCTGCAACAGCGGCACTCATCATTTCCCCACTTTTTAAAGGTCTGGGTAAATCAGTGCAATGGTGGCTCATACTAGCCATGGCTTACTTCACACTTTTATCTCCTCATCACTTGTGGCTGCAGCTATTTTGCAAAACATAGGACATTTTTAGGGAAAACATATTTTGATGCAAGAACATAGGAGAGCAGAATGCACAGGGCAAGAGGGAAACCCAAGATGTGCTTGGTTTTGCTGTGTTATTGGACTTGGATTTTGATGTGTACGAATCCCAGTGAAAAGATCCACTAACACGGCAAAACTCAATTGAGGAGTGCGTGGCTTATTTAAGTAAAAATTAGTAAAGTGACTGCTTATATAAGAAGAAGTAGGTACAAGCATGTCTGGCCAGCTACTGCAGGCAGCAGGAAAGAGGACTCGTATACAGGCCATGAAAACACCACTGGAATACACTGGAAATCTTGTGCTGGTTAACTCAGGCTTTCAAACAGCATGTCTTACCTTACTAGGGGACTGATCATGGGTCTCACTCCTACAGAAGTGGGCAGTGACCTCAACCAGAATGTATAAAATGTTTTTAGCTAGTAAAGACCTACCTCTATTATAAGGTGACCAACTTAGGCGTGACCGAAGGGTTTCTAGGCACTTTGGACTTTCAGTGCTAAACCTCAGAAAGTCCCAGACAAACTGGGATGGTTGATCACCCCCTAGTATAATAGGGATTATAATGCCTATATCACCCTATAATTATAGAGTAGATAACCCTGTAGTTCACCCTATAACCTGAAATATATATAAGGATTCACCCTACAAGTTGACTATTTGAGTAATGAGTCCAAGCACAGGTCAAGCACCTGCGAGTTGCCATTCTAAAACTGAATAATGCACAGCACAGTCCCATGGCTTAGGGATGAGTAGCTCTCTACTGTGGGCAGTTTTGACCCCCAGGAGACATTTGGCAATGTCTGCAGACGTTTTTCATGGTCACAACTGGGAGTGAGGAGGGGGTGCTACTGGCATCTAGCAGGTAGAAACTGTAGATGGTGTCAAACATCCTCCAACGACAGGACAGCCCCCACAACATAGAACTATCTGGCCCCAAATGCCAATAGTGCCAAGGTTGAGAAAAACTGAAATAAACCGTTTAACAAGTCTTCCAAGAAGTTGGCTGATTCAGAAAATTCTGAAAGAAGAGCAGAGAACCAGAACTACAGAAAAGGCGAAAATGTGCTAAAATTTTCCAGAACTTCGATGTTGCTTCAACCCATGGAAGCGATTTAGTGGGTCTGTTTCTTTTTATACTTCACATTCATATAAAGTCGAGTTTTGCAATGAAATAAATGCTGAACAACATATTTAAAGATTCTAATTTGAAAGAATTCTCAAGTCATTATTATTGGGGCATGAACATATTTCATCACATGGAATGAATGTGTTAGCCTCACTGTACATCAGAGAGGTTTAGAAACCTTCCCAGAGTCACACAGTGAGGGAGTGGCAGGGCCAGGACCTGAACTCAGCTCTCTCTGCCCGCAGTCTGTATCCTTGCTGTTGTTTCACTGTCATAAGTTGAGTTTTGTAGAAGCAGATCCTGAAATGAATATTCTTGCAAATGATTTACTGAGGGAGTATGCTCAGAAGAAACCTATTCCAGCCGGGCACGGTGGTTCATGCCTGTAATCCCAGCACTTTGGGAAGCCGAGGCAAGCAGATCACTTGAGGCCAGGAGTTTGAGACCAGCCTGGCCAACTTAGTGAAACCCTGTCTCTAGTAAAAATGCAAAAATTGGCCGGACTTGGTGGTGGGCACCTGTAATCCCAGCTACTCAGGAGGCAGAGGGGGAAAATTGCTTGAACCCGAGTGTTCCAGGCTGCAGTGGGCCGAGATCATGCCTTTGCACTCCATCCTGGGCAACAGGGTGAGACTCTGTCTCAAAAAAGAAAAAAAGAAACCTATTTCATTGTGGAGGAAGCAAGGTCGGGAGTAGGGAGAAACCAGGCATGGATGCGGTTTCAGGTGAATGCAGTCTCAGCCTGATACCATGGGGACCCTGCAGGAAAAACTGTACCATAAAATCTATTTGTCAGCCGAGCGCGGTGGCTCAAGCCTGTAATCCCAGCACTTTGGGAGGCCGAGATGGGCGGATCACGAGGTCAGGAGATCAAGACTATCCTGGTTAACACAGTGAAACCCCGTCTCTACTGAAAAATACAAAAAAAAAAAAAAAAAAACTAGCTGGGCAAGGTAGCGGGCGCCTGTAGTCCCAGCTACTCGGGAGGCTGAGGCAGGAGAATGGCGTGAACCCAGGAGGCGGAGCTTGCAGTGAGCCGGACCCACCACTGCACTCCAGCCTGGGCAACAGAGCAAGACTCCGTCTCAAAAAAAAAAAAATCTCAAGGTAAGGAGGCTGGGATTTTGCAGCCCTGAAAAAGGTAGTCACTGGCTCTGAACTACCTGGGGAAGGGGGAGGGGCTTAGTCCCAGGTACCTGGGTGAGGCAGCTGCAAGGTACTAGCCATTTGCTGCAGCCTCTGTAGCAGCGGCTGCTCAAAGAGATCACTGGAAATCTGATCTGAGCACAAGACGGAAGTGGGTGAGGTAAGACTATGACCATTGGCCGCTGAGTTTATAATCACATCCTGTCTTCAAAGCAGAGGAGGAGTGCTCCTTGGTCCTAGGGAAGAATAAGCCTCCAGCATCTATGAAGTACTCTGAAATCCCTTAGTTGATCAGACCCTTCGAATCTAAGGCCCTGAGAGCAGATGACTCAGAGAATATCGCAACTCCTAGTGTGCGTTCCTCACTCTGCCACCCACAGGAAGGGTGATCTTGACACCAGCATGCTCCTCCCCATGGCCCTGTACTTGGCAAACAACCCACTCTTGCGATAATGAGAGTCTGAGTCCAAGACTGCTTTTCCAGGAGTGGGTCTGGATGGGCACTAAGCAATGCTTCCCACCCCTATCCTGTCCCCTGCCTGGAGCATCAGGTGGCAGCAGCCTGAATCATGGCAATAACTGGCCCAAACAAGCCAGGCTCAGTCCTGTGGCTGCAAAGCAGAATCTATCTCCACTCTCCCCCAGTCCCTGCCTGGTACAAACAATTGCAAAATATGCTCAAGGCCTTTAACGTCCCGGTCCAAGCTTTTGCTCAGGCTGTTTCCTTGGCCCAGAGCGCCCTGACTGCTTCACCTGGCTAACTCCTCTTCCTTCAAGACGTAGCTTCAAGGTCTTCCAGGAGAGCACCTTGATGTGCATTACCGCATCCGCCCGACCTTGACGCAGCACCGCAGCACTTCCACACTTATATACAAATACGAATTATCTGGGAGGCTTAGTAAAATGCACATTTCTAGGCCTTATGCTCACAGCCTGGTCTAGGAAATCTGCAGAGGAGCTCTGGAAGCTGCAATGTTAAGCTTGCACCTTGATCCCGAGATAGGTGGGGCCAGGGCACAACTTGAGAACTGATAGTAACTGTGAGCATCTCCAGGACAAGTGTGTCTTCTTCACCCTCATACTCCGAGTGGCAGCAAAGAATCCCCACACGCTCAGAGATGGCTGAACTAACCAGAACCAAAACATGATCTGAGAAGAGAAAATGGGTAGCTCAAACAAGCATCAGAGACAGCTAAAATGCTACTGATCCACTTGTGGTTCTGGAAGGTGCTCCCCTCTCTTCCACACTCCAGCCCATGAAAAAAAAAAAAAAGCATCTCCGTTCAAACTCTCGTTTTCTAGAGCAGGTGTCACCCAAATCACGTTATGCATTTTCCTGCAAGAAATGCAGATAGCGGTAGAGAGGCTTCCAAGGAACCAGATCTCAGCTCTGCAGAAACTTGTGGAAGGACCCCGAGAAGGGGGAAGAATGCAGATAACACGTGAGTGAAGGTTGGGAAACCCATCAGCATCTTACTGCAAAAGCAAACTTCTGCCAGCTGAATGCAGTTATCAGACAATATGTGAATTGTGCTGACATTCTACTCTCAGAGCTAAACTCCATTCCGCTCTCACGAACCTATTAGATGAAAACGCCTCAATTTAGATAACTGCAAATTGCTTTCTGAGTCTTAATTTCCTATTAGTTCATTAATCTCTCTATTCAGAATGCCAACAAGACAGCTAATGATAATTCCGGAGGAAGTGGGCATGAAATCGGAGCAGGAGGGAAGGGGGTTAGACATGAAGGAGATGTTGCTGGCTTCCTGGGTGGAGGGGTACCCCAAAGTTAATTCATAAAGTTAGTAATATAGCATTAGCTACATTAATTAAATACTTCTACTGGACTGGGTACTAGGATGAACATGTCATTGAACAATTACTTTGTTTTGTTGTCGTTGTTGTTGTTAAGCAGTCTAGTAAGGTGGACATTATTATCCCCATTCTACAAAAAAAAAAAACCTGAGGCTCCAAGGGGCCGCACAACCAGCTGGCAGCAGAGTCAGGGTTCAAATACAGGCATGTCTGACCTACAGCCTGTGTTCCTAATCACACGTTATCTTTTTTTTTTTTTTTGAGGTAGGGTCTCACTTTGTCACCCAGGCTGGAGTGCAGTAGTGCAATCTCGGCTCACTGCAACCTCCACCTCCTACGTTCAAGTGATTCTCCTGCCTCAGCCTCCTGAGTAGCTGGGATTACAGGCACCCACCACCAAACTGGGTTAATTTTTTGTAGTTTTAGTGGAGACGGGGTTTCACCATGTTGGCCAGGCTGGTTTCGAACTCCTGACCTCAAATGATCTGCCTGCCTCAGCCTCCCAAAGTTCTGGGATTACACGCGTGAGCCACCATGCCTGCCTCCTAATCACACATTATCTTTTAGGCTCGTCATACCAATGGATGAATTTGCTGGGCAGATGATGATGAAAAAGATTCCTATCTATAGAGTGCAGTTAAGGCGTGTAAGAACAGAAGAGCCTGAAACACCATCAGCAAAGACTTACACAAACATCTCGCATTATAAAATGTCCAGCTGGACAATACAGTTTGAATTTGTTTTTTAAGCTAGTACTTCTAATGTAGAGCGGTGGTTTGCAAACTGGGGACCAAGGGCCAGCAGCCTCAGTGTGGCCTGGGAACTTGATAGAAATAGACATTCTGGGAGTCCACCCCAGAGGTATTGAACCTGAGAGTCTAGAAGTGGATCCCAGAAAGCTATTTGTTAAATAAACCCTCTAGGGGATTCTTGTGCACACTCAAGTTTGAGAACCATCATCTAGAAAATGAAAAGTAGCTCAGGAAAGAAATTTGGCGATCACCTAGAGTAGTGTTTCTCAAACGTTAATGTGCAAAAGAATCACCAGGACTGTATTAGCCTGCTTTCGTGCTGCTGATAAAGATGTACCTGAGACTGGGTAATTTATAAAGAAAAAGAGGTTTAATGGAGTCACAGTTCCATGTGGCTGGGGAGGCCTCACAATCATGGTGGAAGCCCAAAGGTGGCGACAAGAGAGAATGAAAGTCAAGCGAAAGGTGTTTCCCCTTATAAAAGCATCAGATCTCTTGAGACTTATTCACTACCACAAGAACAGTATGTGGGAAACGGCCCCCGTGATTCAATTATCTCCCACTGGGTCCCTCCCACAACACGTGGGAATTATGGGAGCTACAATTCAAGATGAGATTTGGGTGGGGACACAGCCAAACCATATCAAGGACCATCTTAAATGCAAATTCTGATTTGGCAGGTCTGGAGTGGGCCCCGAAAATGTGCATTTCCAGCCAGGTGCCAGGTGACGCTCATGGTGCTGGTCCAGGGACCATGTGCAGAATAGCATGAGGCCAATCCAATCCCTGGCACCCAGGCAGTTTCTGGCAGTAACAGAACTGGATTTGCTCTGGGTGAAAAAAAAAAAAAAAACATCATTCCCTTCAGGGAAGGTTCAAACCCAGGCTTCTGGAGGGGCTTTCAGAGGACAGGAAATGACCCAGATCACACACTACTATTTTTGCAAAGTTCTCACTCAGGTATGAGACCATCCTTGAACACTTTAATTGAAGTTGCAGCCCCCATCCTGACCCTTCTCTGCCTTGTCCATCTTCTTAGCATTTTGCATCATCTTATCATATGACCTAATTTACTAATTTACTTTGTTTACTGTCTGCCCAACTCCTGCCCATGCCCCAGCATAGAAACTAGGGAAGGATTTTGTCTCTTTTATTCACTGTCGTTTCCCCAGTGCCAACAATTGTGCAGTCTATAGCAGGTGCCCAAAAAGTATTAGTTGAATAAGTGAACAAATGGTTCTGCTCATTTTCTACAGGAAGCTGCCTCCTCATCCTTGGTGTCACCTCTCTGAAATGTCACCTGTCACCGCTCTTTATGTGTACACTCTCATTTTATTGACATTCAATTTCCATAGGTGTGTCTCCTCTAAACTCCTTGACAGTGGGGTCTGTACATCTCCCATTTCTATCCCTCATCCAACCCTTCTATCAGCTCATAAGTGCACCCAAAATTCTGCCAATCTTTGAAAACACATACAAGTAACCCTCTATCCTCACTATAACTAATGCAAAAACTGCAGGAATTTATTGTAGAACACGTCTCAACTTCAACTGGTGATATTAGCAATGCATGCTCATAATTATGTACTGGAGATTGCTCTCAATTCTGTTGTAGTTTCTGCAAGCACTGTGTCAAAACTCCTGAAGCATGTCAGATCTTCATGTTTTGAATTTTTGGTTTTGAATTTTGCCTCTTATATGCCAGGAGTCATTTTCGCATAAGATGGAATAGGGAAGAATGTGATAAAACATTGCAATCTGGAGCATGGACATTTCATTGACTCCTTCCAACAGCCCTGTGGTGGGCGTTAATGTCACACTTGCGTTGTAGAGAGAGACGCTGAGCCCCATGATGGCACACCTCTGCTTAAGCTCATGCAAGAGTTTAGTAATGGAGCTGGGACCCAAACTCAGTTCTGACTGCTTTCCAAGTCTGTGTTCTTGCAGCCTGCCCCCCGATCCCATCCCTATCCTTCCCACAACCTCCTCTCTCAACCCTTGGCAGGGTCTAAGGCTTTGCTCATGGCTTTTAGACCAGAGAGCACTAGCAAAGGCTACTTCTGAGTTCTGCGTCTAGTGCTGGAACTGAAAACGGCCTGGGAACTCGCTACCCCAGCTGCATCCCTGTCACCTAATTACCTGACTTCAAAGCCTCCACACGGCAGGTATGAGGATGTAAGAGTTGCCATCACCTCCTCGGAATGTGGTAGGACTAGATACAGATGAGACAGGTCTTCAGAGCTGCTGGTATACGGAGAAAATCAGCCAGCCCGGGGGCCAGACCTAAAGGCCTAGCCTTATGCCTTTTGTTGTCAGAAAGACCACTGAGAGCCTAGGTTCACAGAGGACCAAGGCAAGGAAGGTGGCCTTGAAGTACTAATGCTTAGTCATTATTGCCCCTGCTTCCCCTTAAATTTTTTTTTTTTTTTTTTTTTTTTTTTTTGAGACAGGGTCTCTCTCTGTTGCCCAGGCTGGAGTGCAGTGGTGCAATCCCAGCTCATTGCAACCTCAAGTTCCTAGGCTCAAGTGATCCTCCTGCCCCAGCCTCCCAAGTAGCTAGGACCACAAATATGTGCCATCACTCCTGGTTCATCTTTTACCTTAATTTATTTTGTAGAGACAGGGTCTAGTCCTGTTGCCCAGGCTGGTCTTGAACTCCTGTCCTCAAGTAATCTTCCTGCCTCAGCCTCCAGAGTGGCTAGGACAACAGGCATGTACCATCATGCCTGACTAATTTTGTGTGTGTGTGTGTGTGTGTGTGTGTGTGTGTGTGTGTGTGTGTGTGGATGGGGGTCTCACTATGTTGCCAAAGCTGGTCTCAAACTCTTGGGCTCAACTGATCCTCCTGCCTCAGCCTCCCAAAGTGCTGGAGTTACAGGCATAAGACTCTGCATCTGGCCTGTGCTTCCCTTTATACTATGGGGCTTAAGGCTCCCCACGACTCCAGGAGGAAAGGATGCTCAACCTTACCTTCATTACTCAGGTGAGACTGCCAGGTGGAGGGTACGGACAAGGGTGGGGCAGAGTGGGCAGAGTGAGAGCTTGCCCTTGCCACTGTCTCACTTTTATCTTGGGACAGGGATGTGGGGAGGCCTGAAAGGGCCTAAATGAGAGGCCTCTGCCTGGACTAGACAAGGAAGAGCAAGCCTAGAGCAGAAAGAGGAATTCTCAGAATCTTTTAAACTAAATGACTTCTATAAAGCAAACAGATGCATGTTCATTTGTAATTTTTACATAAAGTTGACTGTTACTGACTATTTTGTAGTGTTGGACCTGAAGGGGTATGTAATACGTGTTTACAGAAGGAGAGAGAGGGAGAGATTGAGGCCCGACAGCAAAGCATTGCAATTTCTTACAAAGGACTGGACGAAGCCAGGCACTGTGTTATGTCCTCAAGTGTGCTGAGTTATCAAAAGCTCATTGCCACCCAAGGCAGGCATGATAATTATATTAGTCTGTTTTTATGCTGCTGATAAAGACGTACCCATGACTAGGTAATTTATAAAGAAAAAGAGGTTGAATGGACTCACAGTTCCACGTGGCCAGGGAGGCCTCACAATCATGGTGGAAGGCAAAAGGCACTTCTTACATGGCAGTGGCAAGAGAGAATGAGAAAAAACAAGCAAAAGGGGTTTCCCCTTATAAAACCATCAGATCCCGTGAGACTTATTCATGCCACAAGGATAGTACGGGGGAAACCGCCCCAATGATTCAATTATCTCCCACTGAGTCCCTCCCATAACATGTGGGAATTGTGGGAGCTACCATTCAAGATGAGATTTTGGTGGTGACACAGCCAAACCATATCAATTATTATTCCTTTCACACAGATGAAAATACTAGGGACAGAAATGTGAAGTGACTTGCCCAAGGTCAGGCAGCTGCCAAGTGGCAGCGCCAGGATTTGAAACCAGAGCCCATATCTAGTGTCTCAGTCTTCTTCTTCCTCCCTACCTTTTGCCAGCGATGACCTTGAATGGGGGTGAGGAAGAGAAAGGAAGCTGGGGGAGGCAGAGCTTGGGTGGTCTGGCTTTCTCATCAAAATTCCAGACCAACATGATACTACAGAAAGTGAGCAGAAAAGGAGTTAGGGATCTGGGTTCAGGTCCTGACTGTCACTTCTTCACAGTGACTTTTCATTGCTAGACTCAGCCTTCACATCTGTAAAATGGGGAGAATTACAATGCTGGTTCAAAAAGGTACCATGAGGAGAAAGAAAAAGCAGAGACAGACTTGGGAGCCAGGCGCGGTGGCTCCCGCCTGCAATCCCAACACTTTGGGAGCCTGACAAGGGAGGATCACTTGAGGTCAGGAGTTCAAGAGCAGCCTGGCCAACATGGTAAAACCCTGTCTCTACTAAAATTACAAAAAAAAAAAAAAAAAAGCCAACATGGTGGCACAGGCCTGTAGTCCCAGCTACTCAGGAGACTGAGGCAGGAGAATTGGTTGAACCCGGGAGGCACAGGTTGCAGTGAGCCAAGATCACACCACTGCCCTCCACCCTGGGTGACAGAGCAAGAAAAAAAAAAAAAAAAGAGACAGAGAGAGAGAAAAGGATTTGGCAAATTCTAACTCAGGATCAGCAAATTACAGCTGAGGGCCACAGCCAGCCTGTAGTCTGTTTTTGCAAATAAAGTTTTATTGGAATAATTGAAGCTGTCAAGACTGTTTCTGTATTGTTTACGGCTGCTTATGGTCTGCAAAGCCTAAAATATTTGCTATCTGGTCAACTTGAGAAAGTGTGCCAACCCCTGGCCTTAGATGCTATGAAAACGAGAAGTACCACTGTGCCTCAGCACACAGCATTAGGCATTTCCAGCATCTTCCATCAGCTCTGGTTCTTATTCAGAATTGCCCTCCCTTGACCCCCTACCGAAATGTAGAGGTGCATTTCAAATCTATTTCTTAAAAACAAAGCAAACAAGAGTGAAGAAATCAAACTCCCAAAGGCTGTTTCAGTGACCTGCATAGTTCTAGCTGACATTGGGTGCTGGAAAAAGTCACCGCAGGGCACAGTCACTTACTTGCAGTTTTTACACTTGAGGCCAAAAAGCATCCCTTTCCCACAGACTGTGCATGTCTGAGACATCCAGTACTTGGTGGAAAACCTGTGGAAAAGAGACAGAAAATGTTCAAGGTTAAGGAAACGGCAACTGACCTATCTCTAGAGGGATGAAGCACTTGAAGAGCAAGCACACAAACCCTGGATTCCAGTCCTGTTTCTTCCGAGCTGTGTGACTTAATGTTGCTTAAACCACTGGAACCTCTGTTTCCCCATCTGTAAACTCCAGATAATAACAGTATTGACCTCGTAGGTTACTGGGGAGATTAAATGAGGTCAGTCAGGCATGTCAAGGGCTCCGTGCAGTGCCTGGTACATAGTAAGCACTCAGTAAATTGGGTTGTGACTATACTATTACCTTGAACATTCATAAGGGTCATTCATTTGTTCAACAAATATTGCCTGGTGGCCTACTATATGCCAAGGTCAGTTCTGGGACAGAGCAATGGATAGAGCTGGAACTGCCTGCAGAAAGCTACAAAGCAAGGTGGAGCCTCCTGGGGGACCCGCTGAACCATCTCCCATCAGTTGCTGGTCACACCACCTGGGGAGTATCAAAGGGAGCCCTCCCCACCCGAAAGACCTAAGAACCCAAACTTCAGTGGCAGAGAAGAGTCTTTGAAAGTGAAAGCCATTTCAGACCATCAGCTCACCTTGCTCTCCAACCCCATCCACTTGCTGCAAACATGGGCAGTTTGGAGGTCTCCCGTGTACAGCTATAAACCAACTGGAGCAGAGGTGCATTCGATTAACTCCCCGGGCACATCTCCCCTCGATATTGCCAGGGTGCTTTCTTCCCCAAGAGATATGAGGCAGTGGCAGGACTGGGCCCAAGAAAAGTACTGAAGGTTGCCAGGTCACAGTTAATTTTAATTTTCAATGTGTGTCACCGTCAGCAGGAGTTGTATCTAATCTCCACTGCCTCAGAGTGTCAAAAGGGAAATCGGAAGTGATTATATAACTTGGAGTCGGAGAATTTCGAGGGAAAGGTTGCATCCCTCTGTTGGACCGTTTTGCCTGATTTGGGTCAGTCACTCTCCAAACAAAATAAGCCACAGCCCAAAGCCTCCAAATCTAAGCAAATAGCAATATTCTGAGCAAAGACGCTTACTGCCAAGAAAACTCTCCCTCTCTGGTTTTGGATTTGTGAGTTGGTCAAGCCCCTTTCTTTCCCTTCAGCAGAGCCGGTGAGTTTAGCAGACTCTGTTTTGCAGAATTTGGCAGCTCTGGGGAATGGCGGCGAAGGAGCGTGTATTTCACTCATCAGCCAGCCACACAGGAATGGCGGGCAGGCGTCAGAAGCAGTGGGTGACAGTTTTTTCTCCTTTCCAGCCCTCTCTTGTGCTTGGGATCAGCTCTGCCTCTTCCCCAGCTCTGGCTGAAGTGACTTGGATGGCAGCAGATGGGATTTTAATTTCATTTCTTCACCAAGGCTGGGGTGAGTCCAGTTCTCTCTACCTCCTGGCATTAAGCCCAGGGAGAAACACAGGGAGAGACTGAAGAGTAGTAGGTCATCCCAAGTCTCAGCTCCTCTGGGAAGACATCCCTACAATTAACAGGTTGTCTCCCTCCTCTGGGCATCAGCTTTTGAATCTTAGGGACTACCAGAGAGCCCGGGGGCTGGGCGATCTAAGGGGTGGGGCTGAGCCAGGGGCATGGCCAATCCAAGAGCCGAGCTGAGCCAGAGGAGTGGCTGACCCAGGGGTGTGGCCAAGCCAAGGGCGTGGCTGAGCCAGGGGCGTAGCCAATTCAAAACTGGGGATGAGCCAGGGGTAGGGCCAGTCCAGGGAGCATGGTCGATCAAGGGGCGTGGCCAATCCAGGGGTGGAGCAGAGCCAGAGAGCAGTGAGGAGGAAAATACAGAGAAAAGCTCTCGTCTTTGATGCCCTTCTCTCTGCAGCTCAAGGCCTGACCATTGACGTGTCTATCACACACTTCTCACTGCTTTCTCCAAAGTTTTCTCATTTTAGTCTTAACAACTATCCTGTCAACACACTTCTTTCAAAAACTGTTGACGAGATGCCATTCCGTGAGTCCCCATCATGAGAATGCTCATCTCCGCCATGGCCCCAGCTATGGTGATGCATCTGGCCCTGCTATCACCCTACCTTGTCACCCTGATCTCTCCATACTGTCGTGGTCTGTTAACTATCTGACCCTCCCCTACAGCACAAGCTCCCCAAGGGAACAGGCCTTATGTCTTGGTCAGGGCTGTAACTGTGGCACAGAAACTCTGTAAATACAAGTGGAAAGAATCCATGAATGAGTGAGCGGGTCCCCCAGCGAGTTCACAGAGGCCCTGGTGCTAGGAAAACTCAGCAGGGTGTCAAAAGAACACAAAGTACTGAGGCTAATTAGCTTTTCGACCTATCGCTTAATCTCCCAGGGCCTCAGTTTGCCTATCTGTCCAATGGCCATGAGCACACTTGCCCCACTCACCCTGCTAAGTTTGTGAGGAGACTGGAACTACCAAGACAAAGTGGGGAACGCTAAATTCAGGGAGTTAAAGGACTTCTTATAAGGGATGCCTGGTATATGTAAACCCCCCTCCCCAAAAGGGCAGGTATAGCCTTGGAGAGGACCACCTGTTCCATGCACCCAGCAGGGCTAGAGCTCTGGACCGACCTCCACCACACCAGAGAATGGACACCTGCAATCTTGTGTATTCTGGGTGAGGAGACCAAAAATTAGGACATAAAGCATTAATCTTAAGAATGATACTGTTTATTAAGTGTTTGTTATGTGCCAGGCCCTGTGCTAAGCACTTTACATATATTATCTCATTTAATCTGTACAGTCACCCTGTAGGTAGGCAGAATTATCTAAGGAAAAAATTGAGCCTCAGAAAGGTTAAGTAACTTCCAAGGTTGCAAAGCTATATGAGCTGGGATTGGAACATGGGTCAGTCTGACTCCAAAGCCCTGGCTTTTAACTGCTATGTGCTAATTTTATAAGGGTCAGATTAGTAAGAAGCAGATGTCTCAGTCCCCTGGTTGCCACTTTAAAGTTTAGCCTAGCAGAGGAGAAAGGGACATGGAGATGTAGGTGCTGGAGTTCAATAGCCCAGCCTTCTCTCACCCCAGGGCAGGGGCCAGAGCCCCCACCCCTCACAGGGCTGTGAAGTAGGCACCAGTGCACACAGGAATCCAGCCTACCTGTGCTTGATGGAGTTGCCGAGATCTCTGCGAGGGATCTGCGGGGACCAACGTGGCACAGACAGTGTGTCTAAAGAGAAAAGAGAACAGCCTGTTACACAAAGGGTCAGAGACTGGGGTGGGCTCTGGCAAGCACTGGAAGGAAAAGGGGGGGCTCGTCACCCTCAGGAAGGACACCAGTTGCCATCACTTGCTAAACCAAAGCCAAGTGGAACACTGGTTTAGCTTGTCACCTCAACTCACGCAAGGTCCCCTGTGCAGGGCTGCCAGGGGATGCCTTAAATGAAGCCAGCTGTGGAATGAATAAAAGCGAGCATCACTTCCATTTATGGAGTGCTTGGTGTGTCCCAGGCATGTGCTAAGTGATTCACATGCCTTAGCTTGCTACATTCTCCAAACGACCCCAAGAAAAGGGGTTGCTAGCATCTTCACCTTACAGAAGAAAAAACTAAGGCTTGGAGAGGGGAAGTCGCTTGCTCTAGGTCATATACCTTACAGGCTGCACAGCAGCTGTGATTTCGGGTTCGAGGAAACTGAAATGAACACATGCCTTTGCATGAAAGTTAGAGTGCAGTGGATTCCCAGTGACAGCCAGGCACGTGATGCTTTTCTCATTTCTGCCATGCCTCTATACAACTGCCAAGTTATTTATTTAACATTTTAGGCTGACTCCAATATTTTTGGCTAAATACACTTATTTTAAAAGCAAACCCTATGTGGAAAGCCATATCAATTTCTGTACATTATAGATAATTATTTTAATAATGTCCAACCATGCACCACCTAAAGTTATGCAAGAGTAAGTAGGTGGATGGATGAGTGAATAGATGGGTGGGATGGATAGGATGGATGGATAGGCAGGTGGGTGAGTGGACGGATGGATGGATAGGTGGGTGGGTGAGTGGATGAATGGATGGATAAGTGGGTGGGTAAGTGGGTGGATGGATGAATAGATGGATAGATGGGTGGGTGGGTGGGTGGATGGATGGATGGATGGATGGATGGATGGATGGATGCATGGATGGATGGATGGATGGACGGGTGAATGGAAATACGGATAGGTGAGTGGATAGACAGGTGGGTGGGTAGGTGGATGCATGATGAATGGGAATGAGGAAGAAACAAAACAAAATCAAACTTCAGATGAGATGCCTGTCCCCATCTGGTCTTTTCTTTCATCCCTTAGGCTAAATCTCAACGAACTGTACTATCACTCCATTACAGACTGAGTTCTGGTTCTCCCACAGACCCTGTGCACCAGGTCCCACCTCCGCCCTACTCCCCATTGCCCACACCATCCTTCTGGCAGAGCCTGCAGGCCCCAAAGAGCTGTAAAACAATGGCAACAAGTAACCAGTGTTGCCTGTGGAATCTCCACCAGACAGGGAGAGAAGCAGCAAGTGCCTGACCCTACACGCCAGTTCTCATTTCTCAGGCCAGATGGATGGAGCCAGCTCCCTGTGTCTGGAGCTGCAAATGCATGCCTCATTTTTCACAGCAATTGTTATGGAGTGGCACTCTCTTCGGGGAGCCGGGCATGTCAGAACCTATCACAGAGCATTTAACCCCCAACCTACTTGCTCCTCTATTCTGTCTAATGACACCGTCCACAGCCATCTGAAAGCTGTTTCCAGAAATCCCAGTTCTGCCCTTGTAAAGCTGGGATCCTTTATGAGAGAGCTAATGATTTCCCAAGCTTCAAAGGGCAGAGAAAACCTAGGAGGGAAAGAGCATGATGTATCAATCAGAATTATAGCCTGTGGGATTCCTTTAGTTTAAGTAAAAACTAAATGTCATCAACCTCAAGCCCATTTTACTACTTGTTTCCATTTCTGAGGGAAATAGAAAAGATAAGAGGAAAAAAAAATTTTAAGAGAGCATTTTTCTATTCCTATCCCTTTTGGGGACTGAAGTCAGATGTGGGAGGAGGGATTCCACCATTAACTCCCTAAGGTGCTTTCTTCAGTGCCAGGGGTGGGTGGGAATGGGAGGACTGCGCTGGAGAGGAAGGGTCAGCGTCCTCACCAGGAAATCTACAAAACTAGGAGTGCTAAATGGGTTTCATTTCAGGCGCCACTAGTAGTGGCTGCCCAAAGAAGTGTGTTAAAATGGATTCTGAGGCTCAACAGGAAAGGGCACTGAAATTGATTAGCAATGTCTGCCACGGGTGAAGAATAAGATTGTACCAACAGGTCCGCCTACATTTTCCACCTCTGCAAGAGCAGGAACCACATCTCATCTTTCCATCATCATCTCAAAGCATAGTGCCTGAAGCAAAGTACTTAATACACGTTAGCTGAATCCAAGATTATTATAATAAAAACTCCGAGTTTACTGATTACTCAATAGGTGCTAGGCATTATGCTATGCATGTTATACCTGGAAGCTATTCCTCTGTGCGGTCAGGCTATCATTATTCCCATTGTGCAAAGGAAGACAAAAGGATCTCAGAGAAATGCAGTGACTTGCTAAAGGCCACACAGTCAGGTACCTGTAGATGCTCAATGAGGAACTCTGCAATTGTTTGAAAGTCTTCCAGGAGCCCCTGCACCCCAGTTCTCAACCAGACGAGTGCTTTTTCCCCCTAGGGGATATCTGGCAATGTCTGGGGACATTTTTGGTTTTCACACTCTGTGTGTGTGTGTACGTGTATATGTGTGTGTGTGTGTGACCAGCATTTGGTGGAGAGACAGCAGGGATACTGTTTAACATCTTATAATGCTCAGGGCAGACTCCCATTATAAAGAATTAAACAGCCCAAAATGTCAATAGCACCAAGGTAGAGAATTCCTGATCTAGATGTTTCTCTGTTTCTCTAGCCAGCTTCTTCCCTTACTACCCCCACCCCTCCACCAAAAATCCCCCAGGTGGTGCTTCTGAGGCTCAACTCAGCAGAGAACAAATCCTCTTTTATTATAAGCACATCTCACTATTAGGTTCACAGCCTAATATTCAGTTATTCTCAATTATAGCTCCTTTTCAAAAACTAGATGTAATTAAGTTTAGTAGTTTGGTCTCATTTCCCAATATCTGGTTGAAGGGGTGAATTCTGTCAATTACATTAAGCGGCTGCAGCATCATTAGTCTCATGCAATAATAACCTCCACCCGGCTTCCTACGTGGGCGTGAAGATTTGAACTTTGAGATCCTTTCTTTGCTTTCTTCATTTGGATTTTATTAAACTTGCCAATGCAAGCCTTAAAGCAACGGAAAACTGTTGAAAGGGAAGGGGAAAAAAAATATGAAAATCCAGGGCTTATCATAGCAGAGAAGACAAACAACATTTACAGCAATTAAACCAAAACAGAAACTTCTGTTTAACAATCAAAGCACCTATTAAGATGTCTCCATAGCTGAACAAAAGCTTCTTTTCTTCTCTAATTTTCTGATAACAAGTCATGCAGACACAGAGGCAGAATTTTGTGCATCCCTGGTGCCTACGGTCTCAGGAGTAGAATAATAGACATTTCTCCGTAGATATTTTCATTTCTAGTACACAGAAAGAGAAAGAGGCGGAAGGAGGGAAGTTTCTTCTCCCCTTGCACAGGTCTAGCTATTGATGTCTTCTGAGAAATGCATCTGCCCAGAAGGGGCTTTGCACAGAAGAGGGAAAAGCCAGGAGCCTTGGTCTTTGGAATCACCTTAGCAGTCAGAGGGACAAACAGAAGGCCCAACAGAAGAAACCAACATTAACAAAGCATCCACACCGCACAGAGCTGCTTGATGAAAAATTAGTCTCTGACCTGGTGAATTTGAAAGCTCCCTGACGGATGAGCTAGGCACGGGAAAAATACGTGAGGATATACACAGAGATACAGGGAAAAATGGGTGACAATGAAGGAAAGGAAGAGGAGGAGAAGAAAGAAGAAAATAAGATATAAGAAAAATATGGCTGGGTGCAATGACTCACACCTGTAATCACAATACTTTGGGAGGCCAAGGTGGGAGGATCACCTGAGGTCAGGAGTTTGAGACCAGCCTGGCCAACACGGTAAAACCCTGTATCTACTAAAAATACAAAAAAAAATTATTTTTGTTTATGGCAGGCACCTGTAATCCCAGCTACTCAGGAGGCTGAGGCAGGAGAATCACTTGAACCTGGGAGGCTGAGGCTGCAGTGAGCCAAGGTTGTGCCATTGCACTCCAGCCTGGGCAACAAGAACGAAACTCTGAAAGAAAAAAAAAAGAAGAAGAAGAAAGAAAGAAAAGAAAAAAGAAAAGAAGGGGGGAGGGATAGCATTAGGAGATATACCTAATGTAAATGACAAGTTAATGGGTGCAGCACACCAACATGACACATGTATACATATGTAACAAACCTGCACGTTGTGCACATGTACCCTAGAACTTAAAGTATAATAATAATAATAATAATAAAGAAAAGAAAGAAAGAAGAAAAATAATAGTAGATCTGCTGTCTGTTGTTACCATGTGCCAAGCACTACTGTCAAACAGACCCTTGACCTATATTATCCCATTAACACAAACACTACAGAATATACACACACGTAGCATATCAGCCATGATCACTAGTGCTATTTCAACAAGGAAATTAAAAAGTTATCCTGACTGCCCAAAGTAAATGCAAGTAAATGCCAGAATGGGGATTTTTAATTGAGCCGTGGCTGTGAATTTCATCTCCCTTTCACAGATGGGAATATTGAGGCTTAGAAGCAATATGCAATTGTCTAGAGCTGCTAAGTGACTGAGTTGGGATTTAAACTGCAGACAGAAACAAACTGGATGCTTTTAGTCCAGACCTCCCTCCAACACCCTGCTCAACCCATCCTATACTGCCAAGGCCTCCTATCTACCTCTGTCTGGGAAGGACCAAGGAGGCCTGGGAGGTGATGTAATAGCATAATGCTCCTGTCCCACCCAAAAGATGACCACATCCTAATCCCTGGAACCCGGGACTATGTTATCTTATCCAGCAAAAAGGGATGCTGAAGATGTGACCAAGTTAATTATCTTGAGATGGAGAGGTTACCCTGGATTACACGGGTGGACCCAATGGCACCATAGGCCCGTGTAAGACGGAGGGAGGAGGGTGAGAGTCAGAGGTCAGAGAGGGGGACGTGACGATGAAAGCCGAGGTCAGAGTGATGCAACTGCTGATTTTGAAGGAGGAGGTGGGACACCAGTCAAGGCACAGAGCTAGAAAAGGCGAGAATAGATTCTTCCCCTAGAGCTTCCAGAAGGAACCAGCTCTGCCGACACCCTGATCTTAATCCCATTGGCATCCATTTCGGACTTCTGACCTCCAGAACTGTAAGATAATAAATCTGTGTTGTTTTCAGCCGCTGAATTGGTGGCCGTTTGTCACAGCAGCCGTGGGAAACTGACACAGCACCTACCTTGTTCCAGGCATGGTTTCAAGGGGATATGGTGAACAGGATAACCATGTTTTTTGAGCTTAGAGTCTACAGGGGGAAAGTACAGAAAGTAAATGAGCCAAGAAATAAGAGTCCATGAGGAAAATGAAACAGTACCGACCTTGGGGTTGTTTAGGGCAATGGAAACCCTGATGTGCGTTAGAATGGAAGGAGGACGCTGTGCTGGGCAGTATGGATTTAAGAGCTCCCTCTGGCGGTCGAGGGGAAATAGCCTGCCAGGCTGTAACTGGAAAAAACAGGGAGGGCCTCCCCACCTCCCTATCCCCGCATCCATGCTCCATCACCCCAACCCCTACCCAGGTCCAGCGCTACAGCCCTAACCCTGACAAGATCATTCCTTCCCAAGGTCATTCTCCCAACCCAGGCCTTTCCCACCGGAGCTGTCATGATCCCACCCACAGCCCCTCATAAAAAATCCACATCCCATCACCCCTCAATGTCCCCGGGAAAAGCAAAGGGGGTGTACTCATTGGCCCCACAGCCTGTATTATTTTCCAGAAGCTAACAGAGTATATTTACTATGCCGTGGCATAGACTGACCTTAGAGGAGAGTTTCTGAAGAAATTTTCATGGGATTTGCATTCCCAGACCCAAGCAGGGGAGGATAAAGAGGTAGCCGCAGGAAGAAAGCAAAGGCAATTTTAAAAAATTATTGTTTGTAATTTGTCTGCTATGGGGACAAATGACACTAGGCTGGGAGATTTTGGGGTTTGGGCCTGGGTCTCATCTGTCACTGTATCCCCAAGTGTCTAGCTCAGGATCTGCTCAAAGAATATTAAATGTGTGTTTAATGGACAAATGAAGGACGAACAAATGAATAGACTGATAGTCAAGTCCTGGCTGAAACTGGTGTTTTTCTGGTTAATGAGAAACTTACGTGGCCCTGGGAGATCTTAGAGATAACTTTATCAGACTCAGAGCAAATCTGAACTGATTTATCCTCAAAATATTCAGTGTGGTAGGGAAGAAAGTACACATTATAACTATTTCACAGACGGCAAATTGAGGTAGATGTGGAATGTGACCTGCTGTGTGTCTTTGGGCAAGTGACAACCCCATGAGCTTCAATGTCCTCAGGCAAAAACTGTGAGTAAATAACAGTGCCCACTGTACCTCATTGTGTTGTTTGAAGACTAAGTAGGATAATGCACAAAGAGTATTCTGTATTCTGAGCATGACAGCAATGCTCAGACATATTTATTATATGTATCTTGCAGCTATGTCTTCATTTAATCCACACAGTCTTATGAGTTTGTATCCCCAGTTTATAGATAAGGAAAGTAAGGATAACTAAATTGTTCAAAGTCATATAGCTAAAGTTCACCAAATATCGTGAACTCCAGAGTTGAACCCAGTTTCCTATAAAATTAAAGCCTTCTATCCAGCTCCATACCATGTCCCCTTCTGAGATAAATGTAAAAATTATCTTAAAAGCCATGCCAGTCTAGAGTTGAAAAGGACTAGAAGAAATAGTTTATTGCAGTCTTTGAATCTCTCAACCCTGTTGGATAAATAAGGAGCTACTCTACCCTAAATGTTTCCATGGAGATAAAGACCTCTGAGCACATAATATTATTAAACATAATAGCTAACTTTTATTAAGCACCTACTACACAGCGGGACCTAGATTATGTGATTTAGATGTATTATTTCACTTAGTCTCCATAATTCCCTTTTAGGTGCTAAAGCTCAGGTCTGAACCCAAGAGCTCATCCTCAGAAGTAACACAAAGGAACTGGAAGTTCCAAACTGCCCTTAAACTTCCAGCCCAGGGACATGACAGACTGAGTGAGAACTCAGCAGAGGTGCTGCATTCAAATCAACTAGCAAATTCATTGAGCCTAAAGGTAACTGAAACTAATAAAACTTAGACCATTAAACTTTTCTTTGGAGTCACAGGCCAGTCACCAGCTAAAATCCCACTGATTTATCCAAGGTGCCAACCAATCCTAGATTAAAGCTGCTCATGATATCATTCACATAGCAGAGGATAACTCTATTTGCTTTAATATGCAGCTCAAATATATCAGATCTGAAATATTTTAATTATGTGCAGTTTCTAAAGGTTACAGCTCCATGATGCTTCAGGGCCAAATTGCATTTCTTCATGGTGTTGGACATAATTTTCTCCCTGAAACAGTGACACTCATCTTCCAAGATCCAAACATCATCATCTGGGACCCTTGATGGCTATGGGGGCTTCTATGGAACCCCTTGGCACTGGTGAGTGCATAGACCAGGGTGGGCTTTGGTTTCATGTCACTGGGGAAGAAATAAGGCAGAGGAGACTGACAGCGATAAGAGATGCTAGGGGTGAGCAAGAATTCTCGATGGAAGGGATCATATACAGGGATTTCACAGAAGTTTCCTGGGGCTCCCATGACATTGAGACAAAACAATGGGCAATGGCTAAGCTATTGAGACTATGGCCTCAGTTCCTGTCCATTGCAGGAATGCAAATATTAGGATCACAGCAATCCATGCACGTGTGGAGTTTAAGTTAGAGACAAGACCTTGAGTGTGGACCTCCTCTGGAGACAGAGTAGCATATTTCTGAACAGGAAGGGCCTCAAGGGCAATCAACTTGCCCAGTGAAGTGTGGGAGAGAGAGCATGGGACTTTGACGTGAGCACACCTGTGACAAACACCAGCTCTGCCACTTACAAGCTATGGGATCTTGGTACTCTTACTTTTCTGAGACTCGGTTTCTCCTATAAAAAAGAGGTCATTGTATCTCCCTCATAAGATTGGTAGGAGGATAAAGTGGGGTGATATAATTGGAACAGTGATCCACTGAGTGTCTGATATAGTATTGTTATTATTGTTTTTATCATTGTCATCATCACTCTGCCTCTTGAATTTAACACATCAGTTAGAAAATGACAAATCTCTGTACGAACTATGACTTAGGGCCAGAGTTGGCAAACTTGACCCTCAGGCCAAATTCAACTCACTGTCTAATTTTATAAAGTTCGATTGGCACACAGCCACACCCACTCATTGACATATTGTCTATGACAGCAGTAGTAGTTGTAACAGAGACAGTATGGTCCACCAAACAAAAAAATATTTATTACCTGGCCCTTTAAAGAAAATGAGTGCCAAGTCCTGATTTAGAGCTGTGAAACTCATTTTCTTGGCTAATCAGCAGAAAGATTTTTTTCTATGGAGCCAGAAGACCAGGGTTCAGGATCCCCTTCTGCCACTTACATGGTAGGAATCCTTAGACAAACGGTCTGTAGTCTCCAAGCCAAAATACATTAAACCACTTGGTGTCACCCCACTGCCCACTTAATCCTAGCACCCTGTGACGTGTGTTGTTTTGATCCCCATTTTGCAGAAGAGAAGAGCCAGACAAAGAGGACTTGCAAGCAGCCCAGTCAAGATGATAGCCCAACGCTGTGTTCTTTCAACCCCTCACTGTCTCTCGGTAGAATAATCCATGAGGGAGCAATGTCTCTATATGCAACTTCTGAAATCTGGGTCAACTCATGGTGGCAGAGGAAAAGAAAAATTAACTCTCTCCTCTCACTGCTTCTGTCTGGATTAAATAATTTGATTTTCTAGTTGTTACTCTATCAAAGCAGAGAGAAGACCTGAAGGAGTCTTTCTCCAGGGGAAGGAATATGCTGATCCCAGGCAGAAGAGGAAGAAATGCCTCATGCATCTGCTAAAGCACCATGACACAGCTGAGACCTGGGGGAGTCTTCTCTCTAAGTTACAACTGGAGGCAGTGGTGGTGGTCACGGATGAGATAGAGATAGGAGATGCCCTGCTAGGAGTGTCTCCAGGTAGCAGCTGATATTGGTAGGACCGGTGAGTGGTGAGGGCACTGCACTAACGGCAGCAAAGCAGATGAAGGGCTGGTATGTGGGGGCTAGAGGTAGGACACTGGAGAGGATGTGAGGGACGACATCACAGGAAAGTTGTCATCACCACTCTCTTCCATCACCCATTCCACCTGGTCCCACCCCTGGTTAAAAAAAAATGGTGTAGTGGCTCACGTCTATAACCCCAGCACTTTGGGAGGCAGAGGTGGGCGGATCTCTTGAGGTCAGGAGTTCAAGACCAGCCTCGCCAACATGGCAAAACTCCATCTCTACTAAAAAAGGAATACAAAAGTTAGCTGGACATGGTGGCTCACACCTGTAATCCCAGCTACTTGGGAGGCTGAGGCATGAGAATTGCTGGAACTCAGGAGGTGGAGGTTGGAGTGAGCTGTGATTGTGCCACTGGACTCCAGCCTGGGCAATAGAGTGAGATTCTGTCTCAAAAAAAAAAAAAAAAAAGGTTATACTAAACTAGAAACACCTTCAGGATCTAGTGAGGATATACGAATGTATTTATTCTAATATTCACATATTCACCCTCAGAATCACTTTCCCCCCAACTTTTTTTTTTTTTTTTTTTAGACGGAGTCTCACTCTTTCACCCAGGCTGGAGTGCAATGGAGCAATCTCCACTCACTGCAACCTCCGCCTCCCAGGTTCAAGTGATTCTCCTGCCTCAGCCTCCTAAGTAGCTGGGATTACAGGTGCCCACCACCATGCCCGGCTAATTTTTGTATTTTTAGTAGAGATGGGGTTTCACCACAATGGCCAGGCTGGTCTTTAACTCCTGACCTCAGGTGATCCTCCCAAAGTGCTGGGATCACAGGCATGAGCCACTATGCCGGGTCCGCTTCCCCCTTTTTGAAAAGACCACCACCACCTCATGTCTGAGTCCTGGCAGGTAACCGTCAAGCTGGGATCCCCTTAATTTGTCCTAAATCAAATGTGTGGACAGTGATAACATCCCTCCCTCTCCCAATGAGAAATGTGGATCCTAGAGTCATCACCTGTGATTTATTTCAGCCTTTCTCAGATGGCCTCAATTAAGTTTCATTGCCAGTAAAGAAAGAAAAGATGGCTGAGGCATTTAATTACAGTTTCATAATGTGCTCACTGCTGAATTTATTAAAGTGCATCAGGGATTTTTAACCTTGTAATCAAACAATGGGAGACCTGGATGCCACAGGAGTAATGATCTTCCTTGTGTTGATGATGGATGAAGAATCCAAGATGGTAACAGTAGGTCAGGTAGGCATGCAAGGGGCGTGGGGACACTGGTAGCCAATCGGGGGTGAGGCACAAGACACCATCCCATGGATTAGAGAGGGGAGTGTCATAAATTATCAATCTTCATTTGAATCTAAAGATGAGACATGTTTGAAAACTTATCTTTCTTCCCTCTCCTGGCCCCACCCCCAAACTTTCCCTTCAAATTTCCCCTTGACATAATTTTACTGCTATGGTCTGGAAAGAGGAGAGCAGCCCTGATCATGTGCAGAGGCAGCTTGGAGACCTGGAGAAGCATGGGGCCTGGCTAGCGGTGCAGAGCCATCTCAACCCACGTATATACAGGACTGTCTCCTTGACCCAAAGGAAAATGCTAATTGAAAGAAGTTGGCTTCCCCTGCCTGACTCAGGCTTAAATGAGGACAAAACAAGAGTTGACAGAGGACCCACACTGCCATCACCGCAAATGTCCCTGTGAAGGGAGAATAACAGCCAGCCCTGTGCTCCATCAATTTCCATTGTAAATGGCCTCACATTGAAATAAACCAACAGAAACAGCAGTAGCTTGACAGGTGTGGGGCAGGGGGAGATGGGAGACACGCAGACCACAGCCTGGAATCTGCAAGTTGGGCTTGACATTTAGACCCAGAAACTGGTGAAGACTTGTTTGTGGATTGCATGTTCCCAAATCCAGGCAAATGAGGGGATGCAAACCCCCTCTTTTGCCTGAGTTGGAATGGGCAAAATGGAATTAATTTACAGATGCAGGCCTGAGTCAGAATTCTAGCTCTGTGCTTGTGTGTCCTGTCATCTGACTCTTTCCCTCTGTGCATCTCCTCCTCTGTAAAATGGGGGCAATGAAATCCATCCTGCAGGGTTTACCTGAGGATCAGACACTGGGAAATGAAGCAGGTACCTGGCAATAGTACGTATGCATTAAGAGGCGGATGGCCCCTAGAGCAATTCAGCTGCTTGCTTTTAGCTTTTCTTAGTTGTCTCTCTTCCTGGCTGGAGAAGAGCAAATATGGGAAAAGGCTCTTTTGGGAAGGAAGCCATGACCGTAGAGAGAAGCTGCAGTGAGTTATGCAGGGGACAGAACTGTCTAGGTCCTTCTTACCATTTATTCCCCTTCTATCATCCTGTTCTCAGAGCGTGTCCACAGCCCTTGCCTGCCCGGGTGTGATGGATGGGTCTTAAGTTCCTCACACACTACATCATCAATTACTTACATATTTATCGCCTTGAACTGAGTTTATGGATCTTAAATCAGAGCCATTCGGAGTTGTCTGAGCTGAAATTCTCCCCTGATGGAAATATGATGTTTCTCATTATGTAGCCACTCTCTAGTTAATGTTCAGTGGAAGTTAATTGTCCACAGAACAAAGGGCTGCTGAGAAGTTCCCCCTACAGAACCATTCTGTGGAATTTACTGCCTGGATGGACTGCTTGGGGACAGACCAGATAAGCTTGCTGCCAAAGACCCCAGCCAGGCTTTCAGAAACCCAAGACACCAGGCATCATGGGGCTCTGAACTTCAGGCAATAGACTGTCTCTCTCTCTCAGTTTTCTGAGACTTAAAGTGCCATCTGAAGAGATGTCACACTGTCTGTAGTTTGCAGACATGGTGGGGACAGTCTCATGATAAATAATATACAAGTTCAAGACTGGGTGTCCATATTCCAAAGCCAATCTTTCTGAAGCATCCCCAAGTGAGGCCAGAAAGCCTGCTGAGGCGACAGGGTTGTGACAGGTACTGATTGCATCCCTGAAAGTGAGACCTCTGAGGCAGGATACCTCTGGCAATAGGGCTATGGTTTATCAGTGAGAGGTGTTATCAGTAGAGGGAGGATACAAAGAGTCCCCATACCCCCAAGAACTTGGCGATAAAGAAGGGATTCCCCGCTAACAAGAGTTAAACCAGCCCAACTCCTGACAAATAAACAAAGTTAATCTAGAGAAACAGCTCTCAATTATAAGCCCTGTTGACCCCTAGGGGACATTTGGCAATATGTGCTGACATTTTTGGTTGTCACAACTTGACGGGGAGGAGTCTTACTGGTATCTACTGGGTAGAGACCAGGGATGCTACACGCGAACAGAACAGCTTCCTCCAACAAAACATTGTCCAGCTCCAAATGTCAATAGTGCCTAACTGGAAATCCCTGCCTAGAAAGACAGGAAGGGACCTAGATCTCCATAGCCTGATACAATCCATTAAATGCATGGACAGATCTAAAAACAGGCTCAGTCACCATGAAAGGAGAGGCAGAGCCTGACCCTTCCAGCCCATCCAGAGGCAGAGCTCTTTGGCTCTGGACATATGCACAAGCTCAGAGCCCATTCCTCTTTCTTCAAAACACCTACCTAGATGTCACCTTATAGCCCAACACAGTGACAGGGCCTTTTCGCTACTGAGTCTCCTACAAAGGAGTTTGTTTATTTATTTATTTACTTTACATATTCTTCTGGGTATAAACAAATTTATACTAATTAATTCACACCAGTGCCACAGAGCCCTAAACATTGCTAGATCAATTCTAATGTGCAGACAGTGCTCCACTGGGTTAATACATCATAATTAACTCAGGGACAATACTTTGAAGACCACCTCATTAAAATCTCCTAGTAGGCCTGTCCCTCCTATCAGTTACTTCTGAAGAAAGTAGCAGCAGCCTGATTTTCCACTGGGAAACTACCATTCCAATGTCCCACAGCAGGCTGAGTCCCTTCCAGTCTCAAAAGAGAGTGTTTGACCAAGGCTTGGTAAGGCCACAGCATTCTGACCACGGTGATTGGTTCACGCAAAGACACGGGAAGGAAGGGCTGACACATCATTTGAGCCCCTGGAGCTTCTCCAGTTACCCTTCCTTCCTTCCTTCCTTCCTTCCTTCCTTCCTTCCTTCCTTCCTTCCTTCCTTCCTTCCTTCCTTC
>NW_012107585.1:2642557-2671933 GCF_000951045.1 Mandrillus leucophaeus
TTGTTTTGGACTGACCTCTGGAGTTAATAGGTGTCTCTGCCCTCTTAGAGACGACTAGAAACAGTATCCTTCCCAATCTTTCTCTCTTCAACTCTCCCTCCCTCCCTTCCTTCCTTCCTTCCTTCCTTCTTTCTTTCCTTTTCCCTGCCCTCCCCTCCCCTCCCCTTCCCTCTGTTCTCATGCTGCTAATAAAGACATACCTGAGACTGGGTAATTTACACAGAAAAAGAAGTTTGATGGACTCACAGTTCCATATGGCTGGGGGGGCCTCACAATCATAGCAGAAGGCGAAAGGCATGTCTTACATGGCAGCAGGCAAGACAGAACGTGTATAGGGGAACTCCTCTTTATAAAACCATCAGATCTCATGATTCTTATTCACTATCATGAGAACAGCAAGGGAATGACCTGCCCCCATGATTCAATCACCTCTCCCCAGGTCCCTCCCATGACACATGGGAATTATGGAAGCTACAATTCAAGATGAGATTTGGGTGGGGACACAATCAAATCATATCACCAAGCATCTCACTCTGACAACCAATGGGTAGTGTCTGCCACTTCCCACCTGCCATAATGCACCAACGAACACCTACCCAGACATCACCTTGTAGCGAAACAGTGTCAGGGCCTTTTCACTACTGGGTCTCCTACAAACGAGTCATTTATTTATTTACGTATTTATTTATTTTACATATTCTCCTGGGTATAAACAAATTTACATTAATTAATTAACATCAGCACAACAGAACCCAAAAGCTTGGTAGATCAAATTCTAATGTGGCAATTTAAAAGTAGACAATGCTCCACTGGGTTTATGAATCATAATTAAGAAACAATACTTTAAAGACCACATCATTAAAATCTCCTAGTAGGCATGTCCCACTAATCAGTTACTGCTAAAATAAGGGTCATAACAGGAGGAAGAGCAAGCACCAGGCTCACTATTGCTTTGATAAAGCACCGTGGTTCGCAGTTAAACATTTCACATCTTCCTTTCAAGTTACTGAATCTTTCTTTTTCTGGAATGGTGATTTTAGCCTCTTCCATACACCGTTTTTGCACTTAGACATTTTTCTCCACAGCCAGTACTGCCTCCTTTTTCTTTCCTACGTATCTCCTGTACAAGGGCATGGAAAACATCATCAATGTAATAGTGGTATGCAGCAGATGTCTCAAACAAGAGACAGCTGAATTCTTGGGCCAAAGCCAATCCTTCTTCCTTGGTGACCTGAGGAGTTTATTTATAGAGTGGCTAATGACTTTAGTCACTGTGGTAGACTGAATAATGCCCAGCCCCGCCAAAGATTGCAGGTGCTAATCACTGGAATCAGTGACTGTTATTAGGTTCGTGCGAAAGTAATGGCAAAAAAAATCGCAATTACTTTTGCACCAACATAATACTTTATATGGCAAAAGGGACTTTGAAGATGTGATTAAATAAAAGATCTTGTTATGGGGAATCCTTCTGGATTATCCAGGTGAGCCCAAGATGTAATTAAAAGGATCCTTATGAAAAAGAGGCAAGAGGATCAAAGGAAGAAGATGGTGATGTGACCACAACAGGGAGGAAGGGAGAAAATGTGAGGCAAAACCATGAGCCAAGGAAGGAGCGCTGCCTCTGAAAGATGGGAAAGATGTAGAGGCTCATTCTTCCCGAGAGCCTCTACAAGGAAGCGGCCCTGCCAATGCCCTGATTTCAGCCCCACAAGACTTGTTTTGGAATTATGACCTCCGGAATGATTAAAAAATATGTTTGTGTTGTTTTCAGCCACAGATTTTATGATAATTTGTTGCAGCAGCAATGGGAAACCAATGTAGCCATGTATTAAATATTCACCAGTTACCTTTGCATCAACCTAATATTACTTTTGCACCAACCTAATACTTCCCAACTCTTTCAAATAACAGGCATAACTGGACATTTATTTATCCAGCTCCTATTCCATGCCTGGCGTTCTATGTCCGGGATCCTCACAGCAACCTGAGAGTTCAGGACTAACTCCCATTACACAGGAGAGAAAACTGCAGATCAGAGAAGTTCAGTAACTTTCTCAACACAAGGAGGAGTGGGAAATTTCTCTTTTTTATATTTCAATAGATTTTGGGGGACAGGTGGTTTTTGGTTTCATGGATAAGTTCTTTACTGGTGATTTCTAGATTTTGGTGCACCTATCACCCAAGCAGTGGACACTGCACCCAATGTGTAGTCTTTTATCCCTCAGCCCCCTCTCACACTTCCCTCTGGGTCCCCAAAGTCCATTATATCATTCTTATGCCTTTGCATCCCCATAGCTTAGATCCCACTCATAAGTGAGAAGATACAATATTTGGTTTTCCATTCCTGAGTTACTTCACTCAGAATAATGATCTCCGACTCCATCCAGGTTTCTGCAAATACCATGATTTCGTTTCTTTTTATGGCTGAGTAGTATTCCATGGTATATATATATACCACATTTTCTTTATCCACTAATTGATTGATGGGCATTTGGATTGGTTCTATATTTTTGCAATTGTGAATTGTGCTGCTATAAACATGCATGTGCAAGTATCTTTTTCATATAATGACTTCTCTAGTGGGATTGCTGGATTGAATGGTAGCTCTACTTACAGTTCTTTAAGGAATCTCCATACTGTTTTCCATAGTGGTTGTACCAGTTTACATTCCCACCAGCAGTATAAAAGTGTTCCATTTTCACCACATCCATGCCAACATCTATTATTTTTTTAGTTTTTTTTATTATGGCCATTCTTGCAGGAGTGAGGTAGTATTGCATTGTGGTTTTGATTTGCATTTCCCTGATAATTAGTGATGTTGAGCTTTTTTTCATACGTTTGCTGGCCATCTGTATATCTTATTTTGAGAACACTGTACTCATGTCCTTTGCAGAGGAGTAGGGAATTTCTTGCTGCTTTCTTTATCAGGAATTTCCCACAGGAAAAAAAAAAAAAAAGTCCATTTATTCTATATGTGACCTAGCAGCCTGAAGTGATGGGTCTGCCCTGGTAATATCTGTGAATAAGATCCAATATTCCATGAAAATCAAAACAAATGAAGTCTTCCCCCGACCTTTCCTAGAAATAAACAATTTAATCTACTAAGTCCACAAGGGAAGGCGCCATCAGACAAAAACCAAAGGCATGCTCTCACCTGTAACAGTCATTTACTGGCATTTTAATTTACCTAGAAAGTGATTTGGCCTCTCAGTCTGATAAGAGGTACTGATGTTGAGTGTTAGCTATTTGTATAATGGCAAAAACTGCAATAACTTGTGCCCTAACTTAATAATTTGACACAACTTCAAATGGGATGGAAACCCAATCGGGATTGAGAAGCTGGACTCCAAAGTCAGTTGCATGTCAGCCATTTAATGAGACCCTCACCTGCAAGTGCCTCTCTTGGCCTTTTATAGCACTAATGACTCCAGGTCCCTGGTTTCCAAACTTCATGCATCAGAGTCCTGGGGGAAGGGTGGGTTGTTAAAACATCAATTGCTGGATTTCTTCCCCAGAGTTGCTGATTCAGTGAGACAAAGAATCTGCATTTTTAACAAGTTCTAGAAGATGACTGATACTAATGGCACTCCTCTTGGGACTGAATTTGGAGATCCACTGACCTAAATCAAGAATTTCCCGACCTCAGCACTGTTGACATTTGGGGCTACTCCATTCTCTCTGGTGGGGGCTGTGCATTATAAGACAGTCACCAGCATCCCTGGCCTCTTACCTACTAGATGCCAGGAGCCCTGTCCTCCCCAAGCTGTGACCAAGAAAAATGTATCTAAACATTTCCAAATGTCCCTGGGGGTGGAGAGGCAACGTTTCCCCAGACTGAAAACCACTGCCCTAGATCAAATATTTCCAGAATGCACAAGAAGGAGGGAGATCACTGAAGAAGACTCCAACATCTTAAAGCTCTTGACTGTACTGCCAACTATTTATTAAGCAGGTGGCTTGAATGGTGACCATGGTGGGGGAGACAATGGAAAGAGATGGGGAACAAGGAAATATCACAAAAGATCCTACCTAATGTTGTTCAGACTTAGAGCGAGCCTGGGTACTACAATGCCTAAGCCTGTCACTCCTGTAGCCCTCCCAGGTCAGTCAAGCTGCCACAGGTTCTACCAGACAAATGGTTCATTGTCTTCTTTGAGTGACCTGCAAGTTCTCAGAGCAGCCACCACTCCCAGCTGTAGTGACTCAGCCCTGTACCTAAGGACAAAATGGCCAATCCTGGCTAATCATTGAGAAATGGGTCTGAGCCCAAAAAGGAACTCAGGGCCAATGCTCAAAGACGGTCTGATTGCAACTATCCAAGAGGAAAACAAATTCACAAAGCAGTCCCAGGTTGCCACTTCTCAAAGTCAGCAAACCAAATCCTAACGTGCAATCTTCCCCAGGTTTTTCAAAAGCCATGGGATTGATAGTCAGTGGGGAAAGGAAGAGGTGTCGAATCTGGGCCTGATGGATGGGTGCAGATGCAATCAGACGTGTTTTCAGAACCAGTGTGCTCTGACACCTGCCCCCATTCTCCAAGGAGTTTGGCTCTGAATGCGTCCCCGGACCACGCCCTCCGTCTCCTTTACCTGGCGTTCCTATTCTTGTAGAAAAGAACACAGCCTAATGATGGATTTGTTCAATGTGATCATTCTCACTTATGTACAAAACAAAGGCAGAATTGATGAACTCCTAAAGAAGCATATTCACAGGCCTGATCTATGCCTCTCACCTTGGAGCAGGCAGCAAGTACAGCCTCCAAGGGAATGTCAACAGCTTTGCACTTTGTCAATAGGACCTTGATTCTCTAAAGGCTGAAAGGTGTTTTCATGGCTGAATGCTTAGAGCCAGCTCAGGGTTTTCCAAACCCCACTCAAAGCTTCCGGATGACTCTTTTTGCATCTGTTAGCTTCTTTCATCCCTAGATATCACCCTAGGGAGAGGGCAGGCAAAAGATGTTCTCTGTACTTCAAGGAAGAAATGTTAAAGGCATGGGGGTCGAGCGGGGGCTGGGGACTCCTATGTTCTGGACAGAGCAAGGTTACTGTCCTGAAGTCACATCTCAGCTTGGCCCCTGGATGAGTCTTTTGCCCCCTCTAAGACTTTACTTACTTACCTGCAGTACGAGCATGTAAGCAGCAGCTCTGCATGGTGGCTGTAGGATTACATGAGCATCTGGAGTCTAGTTGCTGGTGGTGGCATCCTAATTCTGCTACTTGTCAGCTATAAAACTTTGGGCAAGTTCTTAAGTTCCTCATAGGATCAAACAAATGCTTAGAACAGTGCCTAGCACTTAGTAGGTGCTTAGCTAATATTTGTCTCTCTTTGCTCACTTCTACTCAGCTTCCAAGTACATCTAACAAGACATAAATTATCTGTGCTTACTCGTTTAGAATCAAACATCTTGGGGAGTACCTAATTACTAGATTAAATAGTATCCTTCCCCAAAATTTACATTCACCTGGAACCTCCAAATGTGACTTTATTTGGAGATAGGGTCTTTGCAGATGTAATCAAGTTAAGATGATGCCATCCTGGGTTTGTGTGGGCCCTAATCCAAGTCTTCTCAGCACAGGGGAAAATGGACACAGACACCCACACAGAGGGAAGAGGATGCAGGAACACAGACAGGGAGAACACTATGAGACCAAGGAGGCAGAGACTGGAGCCAGCGAATGCCAAGGATGCTGACCACCACCAGAAGCTGGAAGAGGCAAGGAAGGACCCTCCCCTAGAGCCCTCAGAGACAGCATGGCCCTGCCTACATCTTGATTTTGGACTTCTAGCCTCCAGGACTGTGAAAGAATAAATGTTGTCCTAAGCCACCCAGTTTGCAGTATTTTTGGCATCAGCCCTAGGAGACCAATACACCTAATATCAAAGGCAGCCAGTTTGTCCAACTCTCTGCCTCCAGACAAGAGCCTGCCAACCTTCCAATCTCTCAAGAATTCCCACCTGACTTCCGTCATCTGGCTGGGAAGGATCTAGAGCTAGGCCCAGCAAACATTTTCAGTAAAGTGCCAGATAGTAACTATTTTAGACTTTGCGGCCTATACAGTCTCCGTCCCACCTATTCATCTCTCCTGTGATCACATGAAAGCAGCCATAGGCGATATGTAAATGAATGAGCATTGCTGTTTTCCAATAAAACTGCATTTATGGCCACTAAAATTTAATTTCATGCAATGTTCACGTGTCACTAGATATTCTTCTTTTGATTTTTTTTCCACTTGCTTAAAAATGTAAAAACCTACTCTTAGCTTGCGGTCTGTATGAAAACAGGCAGTGGGCCAGGTTTTTTTTTTTTTTTTTCAATTGAAGCAAAATTCACATAAAATAAAATTAACCATTTAAAAGTGTATGATTCAGTGGCCTTTAGTACATTCACAGTGGTGCACAAACATCACCTCTATATAGTTCCAAACTATTTCATCACCCCTTAAGGAGACCCTGTACCCACTAAGCAATCACTCCTCATTCCTCCCACCCCAGCTTCTCCCAGTCCCTGGAATTACCAATCTGCTTTCTGTCTACATGGATTTTACTATTCAGGATATTTCATTTAAGTGGAATCATATAATATGAGGCATTGTGCATCTGACTTCTTTTACTAAGTGTAGTATTTTTGAGGTTTATCGATGTTGTAACACGTATCAGTACTTGATTCCTTTTTATGGCTGAATAATATTTCATTGTGTGATACACATACACACAGCACAATTTGTTTATTCAACTGTTGATGAACATTTGTATTGTTTCTACCTTTTTGCTACTATAAATATGCTCCTATGAATATTTGCATATAGGTATTTGTTTGAAAACCTATCTCCCCAGAATTATGGCATTCTGAAGACTAGGAATGACTTGATGAAGCTTGCAAACCTCCCTTATTTGGAATCCCACTAGGCCTGAGTTCTTTTTTATTGCCAAAGCCCTGTTGCTAAAACTATATAGAAGCACCCTCCCTCTAGGCCCAGGAACTATCTTGGAAGAGGTGGGCGTTGAGATTGTAAGGGCTGGTTTCAAGGGATAGAATTAGTTCAGTCTGCAAATCAAGGACGGACACATAGATGCCCAAACAGGTGGCAAATTGAGGAACTTTGCTTCCTTGGCCATTATGTGACCTCTTTTCCATCCATCTCAGTCATGGAAAAATTCCTACTTTCCAAAGAATTAAAAAAGAATTGCCAAGAGGATATCAAGATACCTGGTGACAGAGCCTTCTGGGTATAGTTGTTCCAAGTTATGGGATTTATGCAAATAGAAATATGATAAGAAATTTTTCAGCCACCTTAGCACAAATTATTAAAGTGACTTCAAAAAGCATTGCAGCACAACAAAAATCTCACTTCCTTACACAACAAAAGTCTCCAACCTCCTTAGCCTAAGTGATTTTAGCAAATGTTTTATATAGCTAATTGCTACAAGTCTAACTGAAACCAAGATTATAGCAGCTCTATGCACAGAACTTACAGATAAGTCAACTTTGTAACCTTGTTTTTGGCTTTGATTTTTGTCGCTTAAATTGATGAAAAGGTTTTCAGGGTTGATGAGTGTCTGCCCACCACCCTTCCTGTCTGGCCTGGAATGTTTAAACTGGCCGTCAGTCTTTTGGCTCTAAATTCGTTGGTCACAGAGGACCCACCAAGGGCCAGGAAGGACCCAGGACAGGCAGCCACACCACCCCGGCAATGATATGGGATGAAATAGAAGTTTAGCCATCAATGCTGCCTCTGGAAAAACTTGACCAAAAGGGGCAACATGAGAAATAAAAACAAAATTCTAACCCTCTCCAAAACCAACTGAAAAGACTCCCTCTTGACCAAGGGGACCCCCAAAAAAACTTGAAAACTGAGTTCTCAGCCAGGACAGGATGGGAGGTCAGACACACCTCATTAAAACTCCTGCTTTGCTAACTGTTTTAGGCTTTCTTCCTGAAGGGCTAAACAGAAACCAGCTTTTTCAACAGACTCCACTGCTGATATCAACCAACTGTCTGGCTGCTACCCCCTCCTTTTGCAATTTCAACAAAACAACCAACCAACATTTCTTCCTGATAAGAGATCACCAACCATGGAGTGGTTCTGCCTGATCTATGGAGAATGCACATTGGGGTTTCCAAGTCTTCTTCTTCACTTATTGACATCAGAGGGTCAAAAACTCTACCTTCAGATAAAACACCGCCATTTTTTTGACATGAGATCCTTGAAGGGGCATGCAGCTCAACTGCACAGGTGCACAGTTCTCCTTTCATAAATATTCATGACTCCTCCTAAGTTTATTGAATATGTATATTCAGCCACCCCACTCAGCATAAATCCCTATTCCCTTTGCTTCTCCCTTGAAGTGTCTGTTTCCAGCTTCTGACTGGAGGCTACACTTCCCAGCATGTCAGAATGGCCACCCTGCCAGCTGCAAAGCTTTGTGAAAAATAAAACTCTCCTTTCCAAATCAAAAAGAAAAAGACAACCTGTTTTCAATTCTTTGGGGTACATAAGAATTGAATTAGGAGTGAAATTGCTATGTTGTATGGTAATTCAAAGTTCAACTTTTTGAGGAATCACCAAACTGTTTTCCACACAGTTTGCTACTCCTTGCCCTACAGCAAGGGTAAGAAATCTCAATGCCTATGAGCTAGAAACATGAAACAGACAAGTTACACAATAAAAAGGCAAGTTTTTTCATGATAAAGGGGGATCCTCTCCATCTACCCACAGTTTTCCTAATTTTTATAGAAGTAGAGATGCAAGTAATTGTTACTGAATATGTTAATTCAACTATATATAATCTTTTATATAATATATATTTAAAAATTGCAGTGTGCATGTCATGCTAGGTTGGTATCTGGCATTCTGCCTCATTACTGGAGATGCTACAGGAAGAGTGGGACTGCGGCAAGTTGGAGACCATGCACCCATCTGAAGGGGGTGGCTCACTGCTCAGCTCTAGTTCATTGTGGCCGAGCAGGAATGGGGGTCCAGTGCCACTGCATTTTCTTATTGTTTTTCCAACAGAAGCCAGAAACTCAGATTTTTATATATAAAATTTCTCTATTTTTAAATATTAGCAACTAATTCAGGGGAAAAAATGAATACCTGAGTCAAGCAAAAAATATTTACTATCTATATCCAAGGATTCTAATCTCTTGTGCTTTCTTGTGATTGTGTTTGTGGCTTTTTCTAAAGGAGAGAGGGAATGAATTCACTGGGGTCTCAGGGGATTTGGGCCTCTGTGAGGAATGGGGTGTTCTAAGGTTCTCCCAAGTGTCTGTGGATGGACAGATATGGGCATCCTGAGTTTAAGTGAGGGGCTGTGACCAGCTCATTGGTGTGGGTTTTAAGGACACTCTCTCCAACCCAGGAAGGCTCTTATGTTCATTAAGTCTCCTCCAATGTTGCTGCAAAGACCACAAATCTCTGACCTCAACATTGAGGTAATATTTTTCATTACATAATTTTTAAAAGTTTCAGGGTACATGTGCAGGATGTGCAGGCTTGTTACATAGGTAAATGTGTGCCATGGTGGTTTGCTGCACCTATCAACCCATGACCTAGGTATTTAAGCCCAGCATGCATTAGCTATTTTTCCTAATGTTCTCTCTGCTTCCCCACCCTCCCCTGACAGGTCCCAGTGTGTGTTGTTCCCCTTCCTATGTCCATGACCCAGCAATCCCATAACTAGGTATACACCCAAAGGAACAGAAATCATTCTATTATAAAGACACATGCACACGTATGTTTATTGAAGCACTATTCACAATAGCAAAGACATGGAACCAACCCAAATGCCCATCAATGATAGACTGGATAAAGAAATGTGGTATACATACACCATGGAATACTATGCAGCCATAAAAAGGAATGAGATCATGACCTTTGCAAGGACATGGATAAAGCTGGAAACCATTATCCTCAGCAAACTAACTCAGGAAGAGGAAACCAGACACTGCGTATTCTCACTTATAAGTGGGAGCTGAACAAAGGGCTTATTTTATGCCTCAGTTAGATTCCAGAAATGAGAAAAAGAAACCAAAGAAAGAAACAACGGGCCCAAAGAGAGGAAGATTCACCCATAAAAGGAAGAAGGGCTCTTCTTAAGTGTTACGTCCCAGGGTGGTGACCATGGCTGATGGGAGATGCTGTGATTAGATAATGCATGCAGAATGTTTAGGGCAGGGCCTACCTGGCATGTAGGAACAGACAGGTGAAAGTTAAACAGTTAAAAAATTTAAATACAGCATTAAGGACCTGGTATTCAAGCAGACACAGTTTTCTTAGTGATTGACTCCTAATGACTTTCAAATTGCTTATCTTTCCTCCCTCCCTTCCTTCCTCTCCCCTCCTCCTTCCCTTCCCTTTCTTATTCCTTCCTTCCCTACTTTCTTCCTTCCTCCTTCCCTTCCTTCCTTTCTCCCTCCCCTCCTTCCTCCCTCCCCTCCTTCCTCCCTCCCCTCCTTCCTTCCTCTCCTCCTTCCTCCTTCCACTCCTTCCTTCCTCCCTCCCCTCCTTCCTTCCTCCCTCTTTTCCTTCCCTCCTCCCTCTTTTCCTTCCTCCCTCCCTTTCTTCCTTCCTCCTCTCCTCCCTCCCTTCCTTCCTCCCTCCCTGCCTCCCTTCCTTCCTCCTTCCCTGCCTGCCTCCCTTACTTTCTTCCTCCCCTTCTTCCTCCCTTCCCTTCTTCCTTCCTTCTTTCCTTACTCTCTCCTTCCCTCCCTTCCTCCCTTCTTTCCTCCTTCTCTTCCTCCCTTCCTTCCTCCTCTCTCTCTCTCTCTCCCTGTTTTCCTCAATGAAGAAAATGATGATGGCTGTGAAGATACAATCACAAATAAACACAGGACTGGGAAGAGGGGGAGAAAGAGTCCCTGGCATAGGAGAGAAGAGACCACTGAAAGATTCTCTCTGCCCATGCAGACTCCTGCTTGCCATTGCAGACTTTTGACCTCCCTGGAGTCCCTGGGGAGTTCTGTAGGTGATGGGACCACGTGTAGCCCATCCTGTCCCTGTGGGGCACCTGCAGTGTGATTTGTCCACTGGCTCATTGAGCTCAATGACGATGAGCTCTTCAAGGGCAAGGGACGTGTCTGTTTCATCTCAGCCTCCCCTGGGCCGGGCCCAGGGCCTGTCTGGCTCAGAGCAGTCACTTACAAAGACCTAGTTGCATTAAACTAAGGTAGAGTAAGGCTACTTTGCATATAGAGGAAATTCCCCTAATATGAATTAAGGATAAGAACTTAGATGCCTTCACTGTGCTAAGGGCTGTGAGGCCTCCTCTAGTCTTCTCCGTGACTATGGGGAAAGAGACATACCTATTCCCCATTTTGCAAATAAAGAATGAGCCCAGAAAGATGCCCAGCTGGTAGGAGGCAAAGCCAGAACTGAACCCAAACCGGGCAGCCTCCGAACTGCTGAGTCTGCACTGCCCTCCATCCCATCAGCCAGCGCTGCCGCTGGGAACCCTGGACTCTGCATGCCTCCACAGGCCCCCTTTCTCCACCAGCGGGAGAATCTCCAAGAGTGAATCAGGAAAAGCTCAGCACTATCTGAGCTCACGCTCCACCACCCCACCTGCATCCACAGACCTCCTGGAGAGAAGAGGAGAGGAGAGGAGAGGAGAGGAGAGGAGAGGAGACGAGAGGAGAGGAGTGGGAAGCACAGAGGAGCAGGGAGCAGCCTTGATGAGCAGGGGTGACAGTGCCAGGCATTTTGCTGACAGGAGATTAACTGGGGGTTCTGCGGATCTGAGGCCGACAGACAGGTGTGACAGGAGGGCACAGGGTTTCTGACACCACTGGTGCCCTTTTGGAGAGAGCAGGGCAGAGTCGGGGTATAGAAGAGGCTTGGTTGTCCCCAGTGTCACTGAAGCGTGAGCAGCAGCTCCTTGCTGCTCAGGCACCTGCCGGTAATCAGCACTGCAGCCCGGCCAACAGGAACGGGGCCCCACATGGGGTCAACTCAGCTCTGTAAGAGAACCACTCCTTGAGGCTAGGAAACTGGTTGCTTTTACCCAACTGTGGAGAGAAGGCAGCAAGGCATTGGAGCAAATGATTAAGGCTTGAATCCCAGTTCTGCTGCTTACAAACAGGAACAGTACTCAACCTCTCTGACCCTCAGTGCCTTCATCTGTACAGTGAAGCCAAAAATAGTATCTCAAGTGTCTAACGGTGTCTAATGCTTGCCAGAGTTTTAACATGAGCTTGCCTAGCCCACAGGCTCCTTGAAGACATGGCTGTGTCTTACACAGTTCACAGAGAGGTATCAGCCATATAGTAGCTGTTCAATTAAGAAAAAATATCCACTGAACAAAGAAATGTGCAAACAAACGTACAAAACCACAGATGATTTTATCGTCACCTCCAGACTTTGGGTTAATAAGGCATCACTATTATAATTTTTAAAACAAGGAGATATCATCTCAGAGAATAAAGAAACTTGCTCCAGAATGCAGGGCTTTGCAGCTGTTACATGCTTCCAGAACTGTGGGGAATAGAATCAGAGTAGCCTCTCTCATCGGCACTGGAGGCACAGTGCCTGGGCCCACCCTATATACAGGTGCCCTTGCAAATCCTTTCATTTTCATTTCTTTTACCAACAGAAGAAAAAAATAAATAAAATAACAATGAGTATGGCAAAATGAATCCAGGATGGATTATATGATCTTTATACCAACATAGACTAAAATATAATTTTTAATTTTTTTCTTTTTCCTTTTTTAATGGAGAAGGGACTAATGAAAGCCAAAGTACCTTGGGCCCACACTGAACAGTATGAGGCCTCTGTGGGGAAACATCCATGGGAAATGGCATGGAGCTCTGGGTGCGCTCACGAGTAGGGTTAAGCACTGTGGGAACTGACATGTGCACAGTTGGGGGGTAATAGCTCAGACTTAGGGTACACAGCGAATTCTGGGCAGTTGTCTACAGCTAGGGAGTCTCCCCGCTATCTTCTTTCTGCAGGTAGCAGCCCCTTCCCTTACTCATATTCCCCTTGGTCTATCCCGCACCACATCTCCACTTCTCACCTTGGCCCCAACCTAAGACAGACACATCCAAGCTTAGGGAAGAGTCACACAATTTTGGAACCAAGTGGCCTATAGATGTTACACATTGGCTCCAGAATGGGCCACACCTGGCTCAAATCCCAGCTCAGCCACTTTGCCACTGAGAGATGCTGAGCAAATTATTTCACCTCTCTGGGCCTCAAGTTTCTCATCTTTAAAATGGGGATAACAATGTTCCACAAGGTTGATGTGAGATGAAACAAAATCAGAATCCATGTACAGCGCCTGGCCTATAATAAATGCTCCATGAAGATGAAGAATATCAGTTGCCCCAGCTCATAGAATCTCCAAGCATTAGAATCTAACCCAGAGGTCAGCTAACTTACAGCACCAAGGCCAAATCCAGCCTGCCACCTGTAGTTTTTATTTTTTGTATGGCCGCAGTCTTACAATGGTTTTACATTTTTAATGGCTTGCCTAAAAATTTTTAAAAGAATCATATTTTGTGACATGGAAAATTTATATGAAATTCTAATCTCAGTGTCCATCAACAAAGTTTAATTGGAACACAGTTGCACCTGTTCACTTTTGTGTTGCCTGTGGCTGCTTTCGTACAACAATGGCAGAAGTGAGTAGTCATGACAGAGGCCATGCGACAGGGCTCTCAAGGGTTCTCCAAGGGTGGCACCAGCAACATCTGGAGCTGGATGATTCTTCATGTTGGAAGACGGTGCTGGGCATTGTAAGATATTGAGCTGTATCCCCGGTCCCATCCCACTGGCATTCCACTGTATTCTCTCCCCAGCTGTGACAGCCAAAAATGTTTCCAGACACTAGGAGTGGAAAATCACCCCCAGTTGAACGGTTGCCATATGGCCACATGGCCCACAAAACCTAAAATATCTGCTACCTGTATCTTTATGGAAAAAGCTTGCTAACTCCTGAGCTGACCCAACTTCCTTTTTGCACAAATAGAGAAACTGAGGCACCGGGAGGCACACATGACTCACCCAGATATACCCTGGATGGAAGCAGCTTGGGGTCTGCTTATATCATTTTCTTATTTTTATATTTTTTTCAGAGTGTTCTTTCCAGATATTACTCAGCCTCCTGGGTGAGAAGATTTTTGGTTTTTAGGAAGTATAAACCAATAAGTTTTTATAGGATAATTTGGCAATATAATTCAATAGCCTTGTAAATATGCATTCTCTATGACCCAGAAATTAGTCTTCTAAAAATGCCACCTAAGGAAATAATCACGGATGCTCACAAAGCTCTGTAGCTGTGCAGATTGTTTTAGTATTACAGAATTGTTTAAAATGCCCCCAAATCAGAAAACAACCCAAATTTCAAACAATAAAGGAAGGAGTAATAACACACAGGGTGTATTATGAGATACTATGCAGCCATTAAAAACGATCCCAGTTATGACAAGGCACAGTGGCTCATGTCTGTAATCCCAGCACTTTTGGAGGCCAAGGCAGGCAGATAGGCAGATCTCTTGAGGTCAAGGGTTCAAGACCAGCCTAGGCAATATGGTGATATCTTGTCTCTACAAAAAAATACAAAAATTAGCCTGGCATGGTGGCATGTGCCTGTGTCCCAGCTACTTGGAAGGCTGAGGTGGAAGGATCAATTGAACCCAGGAGGTCAAGGCTGCAGTGAGCCATGATTGTACCACTGCACTCCAACCTGGGTGACAAAGCGAGACCCTGTCTCAAAAAAAAAAAAAAAAAGAAAAAAGAAAAAGATGTCAGTTAGAAAATAAAACACACACACAGTATTCCAAATGCATGTATAAGTAGATAGGTAGATAGAGAGACAGACAGAGAGAGAGAGAGAGAGACAGACAGAGAGAGACAGACAGACAGACATATAGATAGATAGAAAAACACTGGAGACATATATATCTCAATATATTATTAAGAATCCTAGTGAAAGTACTTCTGCAATAAATCATTAGTATTGTGTAAAAAATACATCAATGTTGCCAATTCTAATTTTTAAAATATGTCTGGTTTTAATAACAATGATTTGTATAGGCTGCATAGTTTATGCTACTGTCTAAGATTATATCACCTTAGTCCTTATAAAAGTTATAATAATCTCTTGCTAAAAAAAAATTGTTGTCTATAAACCTAAAATAGTAATGACAATGACTTAAAAATGTTCTGATTCTAATTTTTAAAAGAATATGGCAATCATCTCTCTTTCTTCTCTTCCTCCTAACCTCAGCACTTCTGTGGGCTTGGGAGTTGTGAGATGAACTCTGGGAGAAGTAGGAGCTCCTGGATGAAGCTTGATTGGTTCTAATTTACTCAAGAAAGCTTAGAAAGTCACACTGGGTGTGGCAAGACCAGGGATGGATATGGGATCTAAGACAGTTTCCAAAGCAGTCAACTCAAGGTGTGCATCTGAGTTTCATGGAATTTTGTCAATACTTGAAAAGGCATATGCACGCGCGCGCGCACACACACACACACACACACACTGTATCGACTGCAGATTACCTGCTATCAGTAAGCAGAGTGACAAGTGGATGGGACATAGCATGGTTATGTTTACGTTATAGAAAGCTTCTGTTCATGGGGAATATGATGGGGAAAGTGAGTGGACATCTGGGGTACTCAAGAGCCAAGATTCACGATTGGCCAAGAACAGGTCCCAAGTAGAAATGACAGCTGAGCCCAGCACTCAAGTAGCAGCTGGGAACTTCTTGTAACAATCACTTCTGGAACCCATATTCTACAGGAGAAGTACAGATAATCCTAACCAGTGATAACTTAAAATCACCTTTGTGATTTCAGTCCTAAAAAGAAAGGAAATTCTGACACATGCTACAACATGGATGAACCTAGAGTTCATTACGCTAAATGAAATAAGTCAGTCACAAAAGGACAAATATTGTATGATTCCACTCAAATGAGGTACCTAGTCTAGTCAAATTCATAGAGACAGAAAGTCAAATGGTGGTTGCCAGAGATTATAGGGAGGAGGGAATGAGGAGCTAGTGTTTAATGAGTACAGAGTTTCAGTTGGGAAAGATGAAAAGGTTCTGGAGGTGGATGGTAGTGATGGTTGCACAACACTGTGAATGTACTTGATGCCATAGAACTGTACTCTAAAAAAATGGTTAAAATGGTAAATCTCATCCAGGCCCAGTGGCTCACACCTGTAATCCCAACACTTTTGGGAGGCCAAGGTGGGCGGATCATGAGGTCAGGAGATCGAGACCATACTAGCCAACATGGTGAAACCTTGTTTCTACTGAAATACAAAAAATTAGCTGGGCGTGGTGGTGCGCCCCTGTAGTCTCAGCTACTTGGGAGGCTGAGGCAGGGGAATCGCTTCAACCTGAGAGGCAGAGATTTCAGTGAGCCGAGATCATACCACTCCACTCCAGCCTGGAGACAGAGCAAGACTCCATCTCAAAAAAAAAAAAAAAAAAAAAAAAAAAAAAAGAAAAGGTAAATCTTATGTTATTTCATCATGATAAAAAAAAAATTAAATTGTATTTGCCTTTGGAAGGCATGATGCAATTCTTCTTGCCAGAAAGTTTCCTTTTTCAAAGGTCAGCCAGAGCAATACCTAAATGCCTTAGTACTCCCTGAAAAAAAAAAAAAAAAAAAAGCAACCCAGAAGGTTGCTAGGAAATATAAAATTTAACTTGTTCTGAGATATACAAATAACAAATTTGCAGAAGAAAAGCCAATGGCCAATACACCTATGAAAATAATTCTAAACCTCACTATAATAATGGCAGTGCTATGGTTTGGCTCCATGTCCCCACCCAAATCTCACCTCGAATTGTAATCCAGGTTTCGAGGAAGAAACCTGTAGGGAGGGAATTAGATCATGAGGTCAGTTTCCCCCATGCTGTTCTGGTGACAGTGAGTGATTTCTCACCAGACCTAATGGTTTTATAAGTGGCAGTTCCCCCTGCTCTCTCTCTCTTTTGCCACCGTGGAAAGATGTGTCTTGCTTCCCCTTTTCCTTCTGCCATGATTGTAAGTTTCCTGAGGCTTCCCCAGCCATGTGGAACTCCAAGTCAATTAAACCTCTTCATAAATTACTCAGTCTCTGGTAGTATCTTTATATCAGTGTGGGAACAGACTAACATAGACAGATTAAAGCAAAACCATTTTTCAGCTCTTCGGCTAGCAAATCCTGACACAGATAATAGTATCCAGAGTTGGTAACAGTATAGGAAATGACTCTCTCATACTTCCCTAGTGGGGCTGTAATTCCATTTCACCTTACTGGAAAGCAATTTGTTGCCATCTATTAAAGCTCTATATGCACATACATTTTGACCTAACAATTCTACTTCTGTTATATCACATAGAAATAGTAGCGTATCAGACTCAGCTCCCCCATTGGCCTCCCCAGAATTATTCAGCCTCACTGAGTCCCAGACTTTCAGCTACTGGCCCTGTCTAAGTTGTCACCCTGCAGCCCAACTCCATGTGGCCCATGTGGTTTTGCCACCTGAGGCTGATCAGTGGCACCTCTAGAGTCTCTGGACCCTCCTGCACTGGACTCAGATGAAACATGAAACCACAGGGCATGGGATTTGGCCTCTGTAAACTACTGCCACATGGGCTAGCAGACACAACCTATAAGTGAGGGAGAGTTAATGCTCTGTGGGGTGAACCCTGGTCACTGGAAGACAGGATGTAAAAAGCAGTTGGGCAGATCCATCCTCTCTCCCGTTCTCTCTTCAATGGACTATTCTTGAAGCATGGTTTCTCTGCACAGCCTATCCTAAGGACATCACATGTGGATGAACAGATGCACCTGCTAATTGACTGGCTGTGTCTCTTTGTGGCTCACAGTGAAGTGGTGGCCAGTGTGGTAATGCATCGTTTTACACGGTTCTCCCTGCTTCTCCATCCTTCACTCTCCATGCCCCTGAATTGTACCTCCCAAGTAACGTATTAGCACTTAATCCTTGCCTCAGGCTCTGTATTCTGAGGCAAGCTCAAGCAATTAGCATGATGTTCAGAGATCTGTATGCAAGCCATTGTGGTGCTGAGACCATGAAAAGTTCAGCAAAATAGAGTAGCAAATAAATAAATGATAGTACATCCACAGTATGAAATATTGTATGTTATTAATGCCATATACATATATGTACTGATATGAAAAAATACATTTGATATAGTGGTAGGTGATAATAAAATAAGCAAAGTAAATAATAAGACATATTTTCATATTATTTAAATTAATAGAACACTACTATATGTATAGAAAAAAAAACTTAAAAAGGATGTACCCAGACTGGTTTCTAAGTGGACATATTCTGGTGACAGAATGTGACCTTTTTACTTTACATAATTGTATATTGTTTCAATTTGTTGAAATAAGCATAAATTACTTTTTATAATTTAAAAAAGGACTGAGTCCTAAAATCTAGAGAAAGCTTATTCTAAGATACATAGAAGGATACAAATGAATAGTTAAGAACTGATTGGATTTGTTTGGGCTAAATGGAAAGTGCTTTGAAACTCTCTGGACCATATCTCCCTGGGTGGGCTGTTCAGAACTCCAGTTCATTAGCTGATAAAATGTGAATTTAATATCACTATTAGGAGTAAATGATGAATCTGGTTGAAAAAGGAACCTAACTGAAGATAAAAGGGGAGGCCATTGACATCTCCATGTGGAGAAAGGTGCCTTAATAGTTTTCTGTCATACTTTTGTGCATTCAACTGTGGAAACTCGGGGAGAGGAAAATGAATCAACATTACAGGACTGCCTTTTAATTTACGCCTGTGAAATAATTTTGATGATTGTTCATAAGTGTTTAACCAATGGTTATTCTGGAAATGTCACCATTGCCTCTGGAATTTACTTTGATATTCTCTGAGTGTTATCTCTCTATTAATATATGTGAGCCTGGAAATAACTGCTCCCTGTTTTTTGTCCTGACATCTTTTTTTGATGTGCTAAGACTTGGACTGAATTTGATAATAATGGTGGCGGTTGAGGGAAAAAAATTATCTTAAAAGAAAATCTATTCCATGCTCTATCTTTCAGAGACCTAGGATGCCGTCCCTTCTCCTCCCACCACAGCCACACTAGAGATATCCAGGGTACCCTTGGCCCCTACGGTGTTCTCCTCTCTAGTCTACCCACTTTGGGAGCAAGAATCTTTGTAAGACAGTAGAGGTGAGCACCCACTCTCTTCTGGGAAGACACACTCAGAGTCCTGAGGAAGCATGTTTCCTTCTCTCTTCACTTACACACACATGCACACACATACACACACACACACACACACACAATCAGATTCCTCTTTTGTCCAGAAAAATGTGTAGTGCTTTAAAGATGTTGGGGAAGCTCAGGCACAGGAATTAAATCCTGCCCATTAGCTCAAGCCTTGAGTAAGGATGACATCTGCCAATCAATGTTAAATGCTTTGTTTTCTTTGCTACCAGCCCCCATTACCTACCCATCTCCAAGTCTTCAGTCTTCAGTAAGCTCATGACAATGACACAATCGGCTTATTACTATGTCCACCTGGGGACAAAGAAGATGAGAGCCAATGCAATGTGGAAAGATGGTGACTAGCTCCTGTGAAACTAGGGCTCCCATGTCATAAGGACACTCAAGGAGACCAATAGGAAGACTCATGTAGAGAGGAACTGAGGTCTCCTGCCAAAAGCCAGCACCAACTTGCCATCCATATGAGTGTGTCATCCTGGAAGTGGATCCTTTCAGCCTCAGTCAAGCCTTCAGATAAGACTGTAGCCCCAGGCAACATACTGACTGGATATGAGAGACCCTTATCCAAAACTGCCCATTTATAAGCTGCTCCAAAATCCCTGACCCATAGATGCTGTGGGATAATAAATGTGTATTGCATGTTAAGCCACTAAGTTTTAAGGTAAGTTGTTATGTAGCAGATAATACATACAGATTTTAAACAGATCCCAGCACTTTGGGAGGCTGAGACAGGTGGGTCACTTGAGCCCAGAAACTCGAGACCATCCTGGGCAACATGGTGAAACAGCACCTTTACAAAAAAACACAAAACTTAGCTGGGTGTGGTGGCACACGCCCATAGTCCCAGATACTTGGAGGGCTGAGGTGGGAAGAGGATTGTTTGATCCTGAGAGGTTGAGGCTGCAGTGAGCCATAATCACGCCACACCACTGCACTTCAGTCTGGGTGACAGAGTGAGACCCTGTCTCCAAAAATAAATAAATAAATAAATACATAAATACTTTATATAAATACATAAATATGAACTTTTAGTGCCTAGTAAATTGAAAATATTTTTATAAATATTTAAATGATGACTCAATCAATCAATTTGGAAAAAAGAGAAGAAAAAGATCAGCAAAAGTCACTATAAGTAAGTAGCTGTCCAGTCCCCAAGGCCCATGAGGAATTGCATTTTCTCCATTCACATATTTGAGAGCCTAAGTTATTTTGCATGGTTGTTCAATAACTAAATAACTTCAGAAGGCTACAGAACTTGGGATGCTGGGTTCCTATGCTTGCTGTTTTCTCTGGAGATATGAGGCACCACCCAGGTATCCCTTCCAAGTACCTGCCCTTGACTAAAGAAAACAGCCTTGCCCAAAATCACTCTCTCCTTGGGGTCAGTCCATTACTAAATACTGGTCAATGAGGTCATATAAAGACCTGTGCTTTTTGTCCCAATTCAGAACAACTTTGCATTGCCAACCCAGCTCCTGAGCACCCTGTGAAGTTGGATGAGGTCTTTACTGAGACTGTATCACAGCCCAACTTCTCCTTCTGCCCAACCTTGCTTCCTTTACTCCCTTTGCTGTTGATTCCAACAGTGTTCCCTAACGATCTTCTGATATGCTCATTTCTTTCTCAGATTCTGCCTCCTAGGAAACAACTTGAAATATTTGGCAATTCTTGGACAGAAAGCCAGGCTCAATGATTCAGCTTCTTATTCTTCCTTCTCTCCTTTCTTTCTTTCATTCTTTTGTTCATTCATTCATTCATATGTGCATTAATGTAATGAACAAAAGCTAGGAGCCCTGCATTAACGAGAAATTCATTTCAGGGCACTGGGTTTTGCAGTTTTACGAAGATGTTTGTGGATGTGGTTTCCTTTGTATTCATCTTGTTTGGGGTTCAAGGCACTCCTTGAAGCCGAAGCTTGATGTCTTTTGTCTTTTTTGGAAAATTCTTGATCACTATCTCTTCAAATTTTGCTTCTCTCCCTTCTTCCTCTCCTCTCCCTCTGGAATCTCAATCAAAAAGACCTTTTCAATGGGTCCTATATGAGTCACACACATTCTTTTCAGTATTTTCCATCTTTCCCTCCACTTTTTGTTTCAATCTAGGTATTTTCTTTTAATCCTTCCTCTAGTTCACTAATTCTCTCTTCAAGTGTGTCTACTCTTCTATTAAACCCATGTATTGAATTCTTCATTTCAGTTTTTGAATTTTTCAGTTCTAAAATATTCATTTGACTTTTTGATAATTTCTAGATCTCTGCTGTAATTCTCTATCTTGTCATTTAATGTCATATATCTTAATCATATTAAAGCTCACATCATAAATACAGCAATTAAAAATAACAAACTACTGATAAATACAACAACATGGATGTATTTCAACAGCATAATGCTGAATGAAAGAAGCCAGATACAAAAGAGTATATACTATATGAAGCAATTTATATGAAATTCCAGAAAATGTAAAGTAATCTATAGTGATAGAAGATAGATAACTAGTTGATGGGTCTAGGAGGATGAAGTGATTGCACAAGGAATGAGAGAACATTCTGAGGTGATTAGAAGGTTCTGTTTCTTCATTGTGGTTGCATTTATAAAGGTGTATGCACTTGCCAAAACTTATCCAACTATATATGGGTACAACAAGTGCATAAATGTGTACGTACTTGCCAAAACTTATCCAACTATATAAGGGTACAATACCACAATAGTGTTGCTTTAAAAAACCCAGATTAAACCTAGATGAGTTGAGGAGATAGCTCCCAATTCTGGAAAATCCCAGAACACAAGAATTAAGAATAAATTATGATCAAAAAAGATCAAGTCCGTGTTTGATAACTCAAATATTTGGATCTCTTCAGGGTCTGATTTTTGCTCTGGTTTTTAGTCATGTCATTTTATGTCCTAATATTTCTGGTAACCTTTTATTGAATTCTTAAAATTGTGCATAAAAATTTGAGGAGATAATTTGAGTTTCTGGATGATGTTATCTTTCTCCAGAGAGGATTTAAATTTTGCTTCTGGCAAGCAGTTAGAAAAGAGAAAAATAACACTAATTCAATCAAGGATTAAGCAGATTTGATACCGGACTTCAATTTTACAAGCACCGGTCTATTTCTAGTTTACCGTTACTCCCAGAGTGTAGCCCCTCAGAGTCCCTACTCGACACGTTGATATTTACCAAGGTCCCCTTCTGCTTGATGGAACTTGAGTGCCAACATTTGTCCCTCAGCAACATGAGGTGCAGGAAGCTCTGTTGGCTTCTTAGTCTCTCAGCCGCCATTTTGGAATTAGCAAGTATCTTGAGGGGAAATGCAGCATTGAACTTTGAGCTCTTTCCTCTGTGCCTCCTTTCTTTCTGGAGTCATGGCCTGAAATGATTTGGCTGTGCCCAACCCCTCCAAATCTCATCTTGAATTATAGCTCCCATAATTCCCTCATTTTGTGGGAGAGACTAGTAGGAGATAACTGAATCATGGGGTTGGTTTCCCCTATATTGTTTTCGTGGTAGTGAGTAAGTCTCACAAGATCTGATGGTTTTATAAGGGAAAACCCCTTTCATTTGGTTCTCTCATTCTCTCTCGTCTGCCACCATGTAAGAATGCAAAACGTGCCTTTCACCTTCCACCATGATTGTGAGGCCTCCCCAGGTGAGTCCATTAAACCTCTTTTTCTTTAGAAATTACTCAGTCTCGGATATATCTTTATCAGCAGCATGAAAATGGACTAGTACATGGCCACATTCAAGCCCTCACTTTCTTGGTAGCTTGATAATACCTTCAAACATTTTTTAAAAAATATTTTGTCCAGCTTTTCCAGTTATTCTCGGTAGGAGGATTGGTCTACAGCAAAACAACTCCACTTCTGGAAGCAGAAATTTCTGCAGGACCCTAGGGGGACACAGATCCAAAGATAACTCCTACCTTCAAGAAACCTTCTAGGAGACCTTAAGAATTACTACAATGCTATCTGCTAGATGGGCAGGCTACCAACCTGGTGCAATTGCTCTTCCCTGGCAACATTTCTTGTGTGCAGTCAGCCACAAGAAACAGTCAATTTTCGATGTTAAAAATAGTAATAACAACGCACACATATACAGTATGTGAGAATGTCTTATATGAGTCCAATTAATCATCTCACGTGAGCCTCAAAATCGATACTTTTTATAAAGACAGCTTTACTGAAGTATGATGTGCATATAAAACTCACTCATTTTAAGTGCACAATTCAATCATTTTTAGTAAACTTGCTGAAATGTGACCAACATCAAAATCCAATTCTAGAACATGTCCATCTCCCCAAGAAGACACCTTGTGCAAAAGTTACTCACTATTCCCAACCCTAGCCCCAGGCAACCATTAATCTACTATCTGTCTTCATATATTTGCCTTTGCTGGACATTTCAAACAAACGAAACCCTACAGTGTGTGGTCTTTTACATCTGCCTTCTTTAATTTATCATAGTTGATCTTTAATGTAGGTATTATTAGCCTCACTTTAGAGATGAGAAAATGGAGAACTGGAGAGATTAAAAGAATTGCCTGAGGTTAATCAGCTGGTTAATGATAAGGACACCAAGATCTGGACCCACGTCTAAAAGCTTTTTCTCCCTACAAAACCACCTTCATCATATGTGAGCTTCCTGGGAGTCACAGTCATATCCTACGGGCTCCTAGACCCTGGATGGTGAGTAGAGGGTCTACCACATCATGAATACACAGGAGTTATTTGTTAAACAGAAACAAATTTATCCTATATTAGTTCCTGCTTCTACCCCAATTCACCATCCCCAAACATCATTTTGAGTGACCTCCTGTTGCCTGCCATTAGTTGATGTTTGCTTAGGGACCACACATTTGTGTTATGGCTAACAGAGAAAATCAGAAAGGAAACAAAAAATAAAGACATTATGGAAGTACACGCAGCACAAATAGTTTGTGAGTTTACCACGATTGAAGCTTATGCACTCTAGAGCTCCTAGTGAGCAGATATCTGTGCCCTGATAGAGATGAATTAGGTTTCTCCCTAGCTCCAATATCAGCAGCAAAGGCTGGAAGAGTGAACTCATTCTCTGCTTACATGGCTCAGAATGTAGGTTAAGACACTTCTCTGTGAGCTGTGACCAATAACCAATGTGTGGGTATTTACATTCTTATTTTTTTTCTGATTATGCCATTACTAGTTCTCATGACGCAGACTTAACAGTAAGTTCTGGGAAAGCAGGGAGAGAACACTCCAGTCATATTCCATTGATCCTACTTATATATTCACTACATACATACAAAACAAAACCTAAATACGTAGTGAGCCCCTTCCATCTATAAATTACTGTGGGAAGATTAGAGGATATATAATCTGAGTTGCTACTTCTAAGGAATTTTATTATTGAATTTGGAGGCAGTTGGTATGGTTTGGCTCTGTGTCCCCACCCAAATTTCATCTCGAATTGTAATCCCCACGTGTCAAGAGAGGAAAGTTACTGGATTCCGGGGGTGGTTTCCTCCATACTGTTCATGATAGCAAATGAATTCTCATGAGATCTGATGGTTTTATAAATGGTAGTTTTTCCTGTGCTCTCACATGCTCTCTCTTGTCTACCACCACGTAAGACACGCCTGCTTCCCCTTCCACCATAACTAAGTTTCCTGAGGCCTCCCCAGCCATGCAGAGCTGTGAGTCAGTTAAACCTCTTTTCTTTATAAATTATCCAGCCTCTAGCAGCTCTTTATAGCTGTATGAAAATGGAATAATACAGCAGTAAAGAAGAAAGATTAAAAGCACAGGATCTGGAATCAGATTTTGGCTGACTCTACCACTTACTAGCCGCATTCACATAGGCAGGTTATTTAACCTCTCTGTGCCTCAATCTCCTCATCAGTAGCATGAGGATAATTACAGTATGTGCTTTATAGGGTTGTTACAAGGATTTCAATGATATAGGCAGAAAAGGGGCTGGTATAGAATTTAGTTATTGAATCCATATATAAGTGCACGTCAGCAACACAGACCTTCTCCTGTAATTTAGTTAATGGTATTATACCAATGCCATTTTCCTGTTCAGGTAATATACTGTGATGATATAAGACAATATCATTGGGAGAAACTGGGTGAATAGTACATAGGAACTCTATACTATTTTTGCAACTTCTTGTGAGCCCAAAATTATTTCAAAATAATACATATTTTTTAAAATTTCAAAACCAAAGATAAAAATCATAATCATAATGCAGACCTTCTCCCCATGAGCCAACCTCTACCACTGTCACCTATAGCTCCATGCTTTCGCTGCATAACACAAATTTGCAAATGATAAAAGATAAAGGGACCAGCCACATTCCATGGGCACCTTATGGATGCATTTGCACATCCTATTACATTAATTTAGGGAGCTAAGGAATAATCTCACTGAGCACATGAAAGTTATGTAACTGCTTTGACCTCACAAGCAAGATGGCACCAGTTGGCAAACGCTTGATGGAGCAGCTGATGGGAGAATTTGAGACCATTTTCATCAGTGACTCCCAGTGTGACCTTAGGCATATCTCCACATCTCTCTGCACTTCTGTATTTTGTTTTTTGTTTAAGTATGGTGGAAAAGTGCCTAATCCTTTTGGGAATCCAGGATTTGGGATGTGATTCACTCAGGATTAAATCATCATTTCCTGCATCTTATTTTACATAATTCAAGAACTCAGAGAGTCAACACTGTTGAAATTTACAATCAGCCTTCACAGACTCTGTACTCAAAACATCTGCAAAGCAAAAGAAAGAGTCTATCTCAGAGAACCTCTTTGATAAGACAATAAAAGTTACTTTATTCAACTGGCATCTTATTCTCAATGAGCCTATTTGTGCAATTTCAGTGTTGTGCAATTTAGTTATCAAGGTTCTTTTTTCCTGTCCCTGGCAGACAAGGTCAAGCAGGATGTGCATGTTAACACCTTCCACTGCCTTAAGCAAAGGTAACACCAGGTCTAACCTACACTGGTTGGAGAGATTCTCCACACAAAATATTGTGGAGAGATTTTTCTGCACAAAACTTCCAGGTCCACTCTATGCCATAAAGCTTCAATTCAATAGGATTTCTAGAATCTTGAATTGTTTAGAAATGTCATTTACTCCACTTTTAGGAATAAGAGGAGATAATTTCCCTAACCCATCCAAGCCATTACACACTCAATAGATATTTCCTGAACCCCTTTTATATTCCATATATGGTGCTGAATGCCAGAAATATAAGAAGCAAAGCATGAATACTGACCTCTTGGAATGCACTGTTGGGTCTGAGAAAAAGACAAATAGCCCTAAAATGATAGCATATTGAGGTAGGCGTGCACGCCAATGGAGGAAGTTTAAGGTAGTGACTCAAAGCACAGGTATTAAGAGTCAGAGCTGACATGAAAACCAGACTGCCGGCTGCTGGTATGAGGCTCAGGGGAAGCTACCCCACTTCTTTGAACCTCATTTTCCTCTGCTTAAATTTCATAATGCAGATCTGATAATGTGCTTGGCACATAGTAGATACCAATGGACACTCAGAGGTGAATACCAGTTAAATTCCATAACAATATCTCACATTTACACATTTACTTACTTATGCCTTTGGTTTTATATAATTATTATACTTTAAGTTCTAGGGTACATGCGCACAAAATGCTGGTTTGATACATAGGTATACATGTGCAATGTTGGTTTGCTGTACCCATCAACTTATCATTTACATTAGGTATTTCTCCTAATGCTATCCCTCCCCCAGCCCCCAACCCCTGACAGGCCCCAATGTGTGTTGTTCCTCACCCTGTGTCCAAGTGAACTCATTGTTCAATTCCCGCCTATGAGTGAGAAGATGTGGTGTTTGGTTTTCTGTCCTTGTGATAGTTTGCTCAGAATGATGGTTTCCAGCTTCATCCATGTCCCTGCAAAGGACATGAACTCGTCCTTTTTTTATGGCTGCATAGTATTCCACGGTATATATGTGCCACATTTTCTTAATCCAGTCTATCATTGATGGACATTTGGGTTGCTTCCAAGTCTTTGCTATTGTGAGTAGTGTTGCAATAAATATACATGTGCATGTGTCTTCATAGTAGCATGATTTATAATCCTTTGGGTATATACCCAGTAATGGGATTGCTGGCTCAAATGGTAATTCTAGTTCTAGATCCTTGAGGAATTGCCACAGTGTCTTCCACAATGGTTGAACTAATTTACACTCCCACCAACAGTTTAAAAGCGTTCCTATTTCTCCACATCCTCTCCAGCATCTGTTGCTTCCTGACTTTTTAAGAATTGCCATTCTAACTGGTGTGAGATGGTATCTCATTGTGGTTTTGATTTGCATTTCTCTGATGACCAGTGATGACGAGCATTTTTTTCATGTGTCTGTTGGCTGCATAGATCTCTTCTTTTGAGAAGTGTCTGTTCATATCCTTTGCCCACTTTTTGATGGGGTTGTGTTTTTCTTGTAAATTTGTTTGAGTTCTTTGTAGATTCTGGATGTTAGCCCTTTGTCAGATGGGTAGATTGCAAAAATTTTCTCCCATTCTGTAGGTTGCCTGTTCACTCTGCTGGTAGTTTCTTTTGTCATGCAGAAGCTCTTTAGTTTAATTAGATCCCATTTGTCTATTTTGGCTTTTGTTGCCATTGCTTTTGGTGTTTTAGTCATGAAGTTCTTGCCCATGCCTATGTCCTGAACGGTATTGCCTAGGTTTTCTTCTAAGGTTTTTGTGGTTTTAGGTCTAACATTTAAGTCTTTAATCCATCTTGAATTAATTTTTGCATAAGGTGTAAGGGATCCAGTTTCAGCTTTCTACATATGACTAGCCAGTTTTCCCAGCACCATTTATTAAATAGGGAATCCTTTCCCCATTTATTGTTTTTGTCAGGTTTGTCAAAGATCAGATGGTTATAGATGTGCGGTGTTATTTCAGAGGCCTCTGTTCTGTTCCACTGGTCTCTCTCTCTGTTTTGGCACCAGTACCATGCTGTTTTGGTTACTGTAGCCTTGTAGTATAGCTTGAAGTCAGGTAGCGTGATGCCTCCAGCTTTGTTCTTTTTGCTTAGGATTGTCTTGGCAATGTGGGCTCTGTTTTGGTTCCATATGAACTTTAAAGTAGTTTTTTCCAATTCTGTGAAGACAGTCACTGGTAGCTTGATGTGGATGGCACTGAATCTATAAATTACTTTGGGCAGTACAGCCATTTTCATGATATTGATTCTTCCTATCCATGAGCATGAAATTTTCTTCCATTTGTTTGTGTCTTTTATTTCATTGAGCAGTGGTTTGTAGTTCTCCTTGAAGAGGTCCTTCACATCCCTTGAAAGTCGTATTCCTAGGTATTTTATTCTCTTTGCAGCAATTGTGAATGGGAGTTCACTCATGATTTGGCTCTCTGTTAATGGTGTATAGGAATGCTTGTGATTTTTGCACATCGACTTTGTATCCTGAGACTTTGCTGAGGTTGCTTATCAGCTTAAGGAGATTTTGGGCTGAGATGATGGGGTTTTCTAAATATACAATCATGTCATCTGCAAACAGGGACAATTTGACTTCCTCATTTCCCAATTGAATACCCTTTATTTCTTTCTCTTGCCTGATTGTCCTGGCCAGAACTTCCAACACTATGTTGAATAGGAGTAGTAAGGTAGCGCATTCCTGTCTTGTGCCAGTTTTCAAAGGGAATGCTTCCAGGTTTTGCCCATTCAGTATGATAGTGGCTGTGGGTTTGTCATAAATAGCTCTTATTATTTTGAGATACGTTCCACCAATACCTAGTTTATTGAGAGTTTTTAGGATGAAGAGCTGTTGAATTTTGTCAAAGGCCTTTTCTGCATCTATTGAGATAATCATGTGGTTTTTGCCATTGGTTCTGTTTATGTGATGGGTTATTACGTTTATTGATTTGCATATGTTGAACCAGCCTTGCATCCCAGGGATGAAGCCAACTTGATTGTTGTGGATAAGCTTTTCGATGTGCTGCTGGATTTGGTTTGCCAGTATTTTATTGAGGATTTTCACATCGATGTTCATCAGGGATATTGGTCTAAAATTCTCTTTTGTTGGTGTGTCTCTGCCAGGCTTTGGTATCAGGATGATGTTGGCTCATAAAATGAGTTAGGGAGGATTCCCTCTTTTTCTATTGATTGGAATAGTTTCAGA